>NC_048576.1:3729048-4029048 GCF_013265735.2 Oncorhynchus mykiss | reverse complement strand
CACAGAACACATCCTGATCAACACAACATCATCACAGAACACATCTGATCAACACAACATCATTACACATCTGATCAACACAACATCATCACAGAACACATCTGATCAACACAACATCATTACAGAACACATCCTGATCAACACAACATCATCACAGAACACATCTGATCAACACAACATCATTACAGAACACATCCTGATCAACACAACATCATCACAGAACACATCTGATCAACACAACATCATTACACATCTGATCAACACAACATCATTACAGAACACATCCTGATCAACACAACATCATCACAGAACACATCTGATCAACACAACATCATTACACATCCTGATCAACACAACATCATCACAGAACACATCTGATCAACACAACATCATCACAGAACACATCTGATCAACACAACATCATTACAGAACACATCCTGATCAATACACAACATGGAGTAAAACAAACATACAGTCAATAATAAAGTATAAACAAGTCTATATACGATGAGAGCAAATGAGGTGAGATAAGGGAGGTAAAGGCAAAAAAAAGGCCATGGTGGCAAAGTAAATACAATATAGCAAGTAAAACACTGGAATGGTAGATTTGCAGTGGAAGAATGTGCAAAGTAGAAATAAAAATAATGGGGTGCAAAGGAGTAAAATAAATAAATAACATGCTGGCAAAACGTCCTGATCAGCACTAATACATGACCCAACTAGACAATATGATAATGAGCAGCTCTCATCTCAACTTAACTAACATGTCCACTGCCTAATTGTAGCCTAACTGATATCCAAATGGAGATTCTGTGAAAACAAAAATCTGACAATGATTGATTGATAAAAATTGTCAAAGACTCCAGCCACCCCAGTCATAGACTGTTGTCTCTGCTACAGCATGGCAAGCGGTACCGGAGCGCCAAGTCTAGGACAAAAAGGCTTCTCAACAGTTTTTACCCCCAAGACATAAGGCTCCTGAGCACCTAATCAAGTGGCTTCCCAGACTATTTACATTGCCACCCCCCCCCTTCTACGCTGCTGCTAGTCTCTGTTATTATCTATGCATAGTCACTTTAATAACTCTACCTACATGTACATATTACCTCAATTACCTCGACTAACCGGTGAGATTGACTCTGTACCGGTACCCCCTGTATATAGCCTCCACATTGACTCTGTACCGGTACCCCCTGTATATAGCCTCCACATTGACTCTGTACCGGTACCCACTGTATATAGCCTCCACATTGACTCTGTACCGGTACCCCCTGTATATAGCCTCCACATTGACTCTTTACCGGTACCCCCTGTATATAGCCTCCACACTGACTCTGTACCGGTACCCCCTGTATATAGCCTCCACATTGACTCTGTACCGGTACCCCCTGTATATAGCCTCCACATTGACTCTGTACCGGTACCCCCTGTATATAGCCTCCACATTGACTCTGTACCGGTACCCCCTGTATATAGCCTCCACATTGACTCTGTACCGGTACCCCCTGTATATAGCCTCCACATTGACTCTGTACCGGTTCCCCTGTATATAGCCTCCACATTGACTCTGTACCGGTACCCCCTGTATATAGCCTCCACATTGACTCTGTACCGGTACCCCCTGTATATAGCCTCCACATTGACTCTGTACCGTAACACCCTGTATATAGCCTCCACACTGACTCTGTACCGGTACCCCCTGTATATAGCCTCCACACTGACTCTGTACCGGTACCCCCTGTATATAGCCTCCACACTGACTCTGTACCGGTACCCCCTGTATATAGCCTCCACACTGACTCTGTACCGGTACCCCCTGTATATAGCCTCCACACTGACTCTGTACCGGTACCCCCTGTATTTAGCCTCCACATTGACTCTGTACCGGTACCCCCTGTATATAGCCTCCACACTGACTCTGTACCGGTACCCCCTGTATATAGCCTCCACACTGACTCTGTACCGGTACCCCCTGTATTTAGCCTCCACATTGACTCTGTACCGGTACCCCCTGTATATAGCCTCCACACTGACTCTGTACCGGTACCCCCTGTATATAGCCTCCACACTGACTCTGTACCGGTACCCCCTGTATTTAGCCTCCACATTGACTCTGTACCGGTACCCCCTGTATATAGCCTCCACACTGACTCTGTACCGGTACCCCCTGTATATAGCCTCCACACTGACTCTGTACCGGTACCCCCTGTATATAGCCTCCACACTGACTCTGTACCGGTACCCCCTGTATATAGCCTCCACACTGACTCTGTACCGGTACCCCCTGTATATAGCCTCCACACTGACTCTGTACCGGTACCCCCTGTATTTAGCCTCCACATTGACTCTGTACCGGTACCCCCTGTATATAGCCTCCACACTGACTCTGTACCGGTACCCCCTGTATATAGCCTCCACACTGACTCTGTACCGGTACCCCCTGTATTTAGCCTCCACATTGACTCTGTACCGGTACCCCCTGTATATAGCCTCCACACTGACTCTGTACCGGTACCCCCTGTATATGGCCTCCACACTGACTCTGTACCGGTACCCCCTGTATTTAGCCTCCACATTGACTCTGTACCGGTACCCCCTGTATATAGCCTCCACACTGACTCTGTACCGGTACCCCCTGTATATAGCCTCCACACTGACTCTGTACCGGTACCCCCTGTATATAGCCTCCACACTGACTCTGTACCGGTACCCCCTGTATATAGCCTCCACACTGACTCTGTACCGGTACCCCCTGTATATAGCCTCCACACTGACTCTGTACCGGTACCCCCTGTATATAGCCTCCACACTGACTCTGTACCGGTACCCCCTGTATATAGCCTCCACACTGACTCTGTACCGGTACCCCCTGTATTTAGCCTCCACATTGACTCTGTACCGGTACCCCCTGTATATAGCCTCCACACTGACTCTGTACCGGTACCCCCTGTATATAGCCTCCACACTGACTCTGTACCGGTACCCCCTGTATATAGCCTCCACACTGACTCTGTACCGGTACCCCCTGTATTTAGCCTCCACATTGACTCTGTACCGGTACCCCCTGTATATAGCCTCCACACTGACTCTGTACCGGTACCCCCTGTATATAGCCTCCACACTGACTCTGTACCGGTACCCCCTGTATTTAGCCTCCACATTGACTCTGTACCGGTACCCCCTGTATATAGCCTCCACACTGACTCTGTACCGGTACCCCCTGTATATAGCCTCCACACTGACTCTGTACCGGTACCCCCTGTATTTAGCCTCCACATTGACTCTGTACCGGTACCCCCTGTATATAGCCTCCACACTGACTCTGTACCGGTACCCCCTGTATATAGCCTCCACACTGACTCTGTACCGGTACCCCCTGTATATAGCCTCCACACTGACTCTGTACCGGTACCCCCTGTATATAGCCTCCACACTGACTCTGTACCGGTACCCCCTGTATATAGCCTCCACACTGACTCTGTACCGGTACCCCCTGTATTTAGCCTCCACATTGACTCTGTACCGGTACCCCCTGTATATAGCCTCCACACTGACTCTGTACCGGTACCCCCTGTATATAGCCTCCACACTGACTCTGTACCGGTACCCCCTGTATTTAGCCTCCACATTGACTCTGTACCGGTACCCCCTGTATATAGCCTCCACACTGACTCTGTACCGGTACCCCCTGTATATAGCCTCCACACTGACTCTGTACCGGTACCCCCTGTATATAGCCTCCACACTGACTCTGTACCGGTACCCCCTGTATATAGCCTCCACACTGACTCTGTACCGGTACCCCCTGTATTTAGCCTCCACATTGACTCTGTACCGGTACCCCCTGTATATAGCCTCCACACTGACTCTGTACCGGTACCCCCTGTATATAGCCTCCACACTGACTCTGTACCGGTACCCCCTGTATTTAGCCTCCACATTGACTCTGTACCGGTACCCCCTGTATATAGCCTCCACACTGACTCTGTACCGGTACCCCCTGTATATAGCCTCCACACTGACTCTGTACCGGTACCCCCTGTATTTAGCCTCCACACTGACTCTGTACCGGTACCCCCTGTATATAGCCTCCACACTGACTCTGTACCGGTACCCCCTGTATATAGCCTCCACACTGACTCTGTACCGGTACCCCCTGTATTTAGCCTCCACATTGACTCTGTACCGGTACCCCCTGTATTTAGCCTCCACATTGACTCTGTACCGGTACCCCCTGTATATAGCCTCCACACTGACTCTGTACCGGTACCCCCTGTATTTAGCCTCCACATTGACTCTGTACCGGTACCCCCTGTATATAGCCTCCACACTGACTCTGTACCGGTACCCCCTGTATATAGCCTCCACACTGACTCTGTACCGGTACCCCCTGTATTTAGCCTCCACACTGACTCTGTACCGGTACCCCCTGTATATAGCCTCCACACTGACTCTGTACCAGTACCCCCTGTATTTAGCCTCCACATTGACTCTGTACCGGTACCCCCTGTATATAGCCTCCACATTGACTCTGTACCGGTACCCCCTGTATATAGCCTCCACACTGACTCTGTACCAGTACCCCCTGTATATAGCCTCCACATTGACTCTGTACCGGTACCCCCTGTATATAGCCTCCACACTGACTCTGTACCGGTACCCCCTGTATATAGTCTCCACATTGACTCTGTACCGGTACCCCCTGTATATAGCCTCCACATTGACTCTGTACCGGTACCCCCTGTGTATAGCCTTCACATTGACTCTGTACCGGTACACCCTGTATATAGCCTCCACATTGACTCTGTACCGGTACCCCCTGTATATAGCCTCCACATTGACTCTGTACCAGTACCCCCTGTATATAGCCTCCACATTGACTTGCACCGCTATTGTTATTTTACTGCTCTTCTTTAACTACTTGTTACTTTTATTCTTATTCATATTTTTTAAACTGCGTTGGTAAGTAACCATTTCACTGTTGACGCACGACTAATAACATCTGATTTGATTTAACAAGACGCCCTACGCCCTACGCCTGTCTTAAAGCAGCGTGAAACGGTGTTGAAATAGTTGATGCGGGCAGGCGATTGGCTATTGCTACAACTCCTATTATAACGATTGGATGACTCTGGGAGGTTCAGTAAGCAACACTTGGATGTTTTCCACCAGCACCACCCTGCATCCCACTGCTGACTTGCTTCTAAAGCTAGGCAGGGTTGATCCCTGGATGGGAGACCAGATGAGGCTGGAGGTGATGTCTGTGGTCCAGTAGGAATACACCCTTTCCTCTGGTCTGAAAAAAAAGACATCCCAATTCCCCAGGGCAGTGATTGGGGAAATTGCCCTGTGTAGTGTACTGTATTTCAAATGGGATGTTAAACGGGTGTCTTGACTCCCTGTGGTCACTAAAGATGTCTTGGCACTTATTGTAAGAATAAGGGTGTAAACCCAGGTCTCCTGGATAAATTCCCAATCTGGCCCTCATACACCTAATCATCCCCAGCATGCAAAAGTATTCACCCCCCTTTGCATTTTTCCTATTTGTTTGCCTTACAACCTGGGTGTTGTATCATTTGATCAACACAATATTTATAAGATGCAAAATGTTTTTAATTGTGAAACAATCAAGAAATAAGACAAAAAAAAACTAAAAAACTTGAACCATGCTTCACTGTGGGGATGGTGTTCTCGGAGTGATGGCCAAAAAGCTACATTTTAGTCTCATCTGACCAGAATACTTTCTCCAATACGTTCCAAGCGAACACCAAAAGTGTTTGCTTATTTTTCCTTTATGCAATGGCTTTCTGGACACTCTTCCGTAAAGCCCAGCTCTGTGTTGTGTACGGCTCCAAATGGTCCTATGGACAGATACTCCATTCTCTGCTGTGGAGCTTTGCAGCTCCTTCAGGGTTATCTTTGGTCTCTTTATTGCCTCTCTGATTAATGCCCTCCTTGCCTGGTCTGTGAGTTTTGGTGGGTGGCCCTCTCTTGGTAGGTTTGTTGTGGTGCCATATTCTTTCCATTTTTTAATAACGGAGTTAATGATGCTCCGTGGGATGTTAAAAGTTTTACTTTTTTTGAAGGCCCACAAACCTGACTCAGTTGCTCTGTCAGGAGGAATGGGCCAAAATTCACCCAATTTATTGTGGGAAGCTTGTGGAAGGCTACCCGAAACATTTGACCCAAGATAAACAATTTAAAGGCAATGCTACCAAATACTAATTGAGTGTATGTAAACTTCTTACCCACTGTGAAATAAAAGCTGAAATAAATAATTATCTCTACTATTATTCTGACATTTCACATTCTTAAAATAAAGTGGTGTTGCTAACTGACCTAAAACAGGGTATTTTTACTAGGATTAAATGTCAGGAATTGTGAAAAACTGATTTTAAATGTATTTGGCTAAGGTGTATGTAAACTTCTGACTTGGTACTGACCCTGTGTACAGTCACCTTACCCCTAAACATATCTACCTCCATCGCTCCAGTATCCCTGTTCCCTTCACCCTATACATATCTACCTCCATCACTCCAGTATCCCTGTCTCCTTCCCCCTATACATATCTACCTCCATCACTCCAGTATCCCAATGTTAACATGGTAATAGACATGTCCCTGGATATACAGTGAGCTCCGAAAGGACAGTGACCTGACCCTGGAACTGACCCTGAAACTGACCCTGGAACTGATCCTGGATCTGATCCTGGAACTGACCCTGGAACTGATCCTGGAACTGACCCTGGAACTGACCCTGGAACTGACCCTGGAACTGATCCTGGATCTGATCCTGGAACTGATCCTGGAACTGACCCTGGAACTGGCCCGGGAACTGGCCCTGGAAATGACCCTGGAACTAACCCTGGAACTGATCCTGGAACTGATCCTGAACTGACCCTGATCCTGGAACTGATCCTGAACTGACCCTGACCCTGGAACTGACCCTGGAACTGATCCTGGAACTGATCCTGGAACTGATCCTGGAACTGATCCTGGAACTGACCCTGGATCTGACCCTGGATCTGACCCTGGATTTGACCCTGTATCTGACCCTGGAACTGACCCTGGATCTGACCCTGGATTTGACCCTGTATCTGACCCTGGGTCTGACCCTGGATTTGACCCTGTATCTGACCCTGGATCTGACCCTGGAACTGACCCTGGAACTGGCCCGGGAACTGGCCCTGGAAATGACCCTGGAACTAACCCTGGAACTGATCCTGGAACTGATCCTGAACTGACCCTGATCCTGGAACTGATCCTGAACTGACCCTGACCCTGGAGCTGACCCTGGAACTGATCCTGGAACTGATCCTGGAACTGATCCTGGAACTGACCCTGGATCTGACCCTGGATCTGACCCTGGATTTGACCCTGTATCTGACCCTGGAACTGACCCTGGATCTGACCCTGGATTTGACCCTGGATCTGACCCTGGAACTGACCCTGGAACTGACCCTGGATCTGACCCTGGATCTGACCCTGGAACTGACCCTGGAACTGACCCTGGGTCTGACCCTGGATCTGAACCTGGATCTGACCCTGGATCTGACCCTGGAACTGACCCTGGATCTGACCCTGGATCTGAACCTGGATCTGACCCTGGATCTGAACCTAGAATCAGAGCAGGTGGTCAGTCCTGTTAGAATCAGAGCAGGTGGTCAGTCCTGTTAGGGTTGGAAACAGAGCAGGTGGTCAGTCCTGTTAGGGTTGGAAACAGAGCAGGTGGTCAGTCCTGTTGGGGTTGGAAACAGAGCAGGTGGTCAGTACTGTTAGGGTTGGAAACAGAGCAGGTGGTCAGTCCTGTTGGGGTTGGAAACAGAGCAGGTGGTCAGTACTGTTAGAATCAGAGCAGGTGGTCAGTCCTGATAGAATCAGAGCAGGTGGTCAGTCTTGTTAGGGTTAGAATCAGAGCAGGTGGTCAGTCCTGTTAGAATCAGAGCAGGAGGTCAGTCCTGTTAGGGTTCGAATCAGAGCGTGCAACTGGAGCCGCCCTTCGGGGAGGTGGCACTGTCACATGTGCTCCCTCTCCTTCCTCTAGGTTACCAGGCTGCTCATTACGGCGTACACCTGTCACCATCGTTACGCCCACCTGCGCGTCATCAGATTCACCTGGACTCCATCACCTCCCTGATTACCTTCCCTATAAACAGTGCCTTGCGAAAGTATTCGGCCCCTTGAACTTTGCGACCTTTTGCCACATGTCAGGCTTCAAACATAAAGATATAAAACTGTATTTTTTTGTGAAGAATCAACAACAAGTGGGACACAATCATGAAGTGGAACGACATTTATTGGATATTTCAAACTTTTTTAACAAATCAAAAACTGAAAAATTGGGCGTGCAAAATTATTCAGCCCCTTTACTTTCAGTGCAGCAAACTCTCTCCAGAAGTTCAGTGAGGATCTCTGAATGATCCAATGTTGACCTAAATGACTAATGATGATAAATACAATCCACCTGTGTGTAATCAAGTGTCCGTATAAATGCACCTGCACTGTGATAGTCTCAGAGATCCGTTAAAAGCGCAGAGAGCATCATGAAGAACAAGGAACACACCAGGCAGGTCCGAGATACTGTTGTGAAGAAGTTTAAAGCCGGATTTGGATACAAAAATATTTCCCAAGCTTTAAACATCCCAAGGAGCACTGTGCAAGCGATAATATTGAAATGGAAGGAGTATCAGACCACTGCAAATCTACCAAGACCTGGCCGTCCCTCTAAACTTTCAGCTCACACAAGGAGAAGACTGATCAGAGATGCAGCCAAGAGGCCCATGATCATTCTGGATGAACTGCAGAGATCTACAGCTGAGGTGGGAGACTCTGTGCATAGGACAACAATCAGTCGTATATTGCACAAATCTGGCCTTTATGGAAGAGTGGCAAGAAGAAAGCCATTTCTTAAAGATATCCATAAAAAGTGTTGTTTAAAGTTTGCCACAAGCCACTTGGGAGACACACCAAACATGTGGAAGAAGGTGCTCTGGTCAGATGAAACCAAAATTGAACTTTTTGGCAACAATGCAAAATGTTATGTTTGGCGTAAAAGCAACACAGCGCATCACCCTGAACACACCATCCCCACTGTCAAACATGGTGGTGGCAGGATCATGGTTTGGGACTGCTTTTCTTCAGCAGGGACAGGGAAGATGGTTAAAATTGATGGGAAGATGGATGGAGCCAAATACAGGACCATTCTGGAAGAAAACCTGATGGAGTCTGCAAAAGACCTGAGACTGGGACGGAGATTTGTCTTCCAACAAGACAATGATCCAAAACATAAAGCAAAATCTACAATGGAATCACAAAATAGCAAAGTTGAGTCAGAGCTCTCAAGACATTATCCATAGAGTACGACGCCATCTTCAGTAATGTCGTGGTTTCTGATTGGTTTCTGAAAACATGAGGGACAAATGAGGATGTGGCATATAATTCACTACAGAGAATAGAAAGCATCTAGCCAGCTACTGTACAATATAACAAGTTACAGTCTATGCATTGACCCATACCAAATAAAGGGTACAACACCAGCATCTCTCCACAGTGTCCCTGCCTCTGGCAACCACTCTCTTCCCCTGCTGGATTGCGGTCTTATGATTGCTGACAGCAAGACGTTTTGCAGTGCAAAGCAAACACACTGTGGGATCGGATGAGGAATGGAGAAGGAACAATGGTTCCTGACACACAACAGCATTGCAGTCCGCCTCCAACCCCCCCCCCCCCCCCCCCCCCGTGTTTCTTTAATCAATTAGAGTGGCCTTGGCCAATTAGGATGTTAGAATGAAAACAATGCTGCAGTGTTCTCTGAGCCCATTGGCTGAGCTGGAAACAACTGAAATATGAGCCACTCTTTACATACTTTTTGCTGAACTTTACATTTTTATGTTTGAAAGCGTTTTCTGTGGGGCTAATTCACTGTTTTAATTCCGTTCAACGCAACTCTCTTATGTGCCAATGTCTTTTTGAAGGAGTCTTTTCCTTGAAAGTGAAACTAGGTCACAACGAAATGTTCCTCTGTCTTCCTCAGTCTGGGTTGTGAATACGGACGAGAACATAGAGAGGGAGTAGAGAGAACAGGGAGCGAGAGAGAGAGAGAGAGAGAGAGAGAGAGAGAGAGAGAGAGTAGAGAGAACAGGGAGCGAGAGAGAGAGAGAGAAAAAGAGATAGAGAGAGAGATAGAGAGAGAGAGTAGAGAGAACAGGGAGCGAGAGAGAGAGAGAGAGAGAGACATATAGAGAGAGAGAGAGAGAGAGAGAGAGAGAGAGAGAGAGAGAGTAGAGAGAACAAGGAGCGAGAGAGAGAGAGAGAGAGACATAGAGAGAGAGAGAGAGAGAGAGAGAGAGAGAGAGAGAGAGAGACATAGAGAGAGAGAGAGAGAGAGAGAGAGAGAGAGAGAGAGAGAGAGAGAGAGAGAGAGACATAGAGAGAGAGAGAGAGAGAGAGAGAGAGAGAGAGAGAGAGAGAGACATAGAGAGAGAGAGAGAGAGAGAGAGAGAGAGAGAGAGAGAGAGAGAGAGAGAACAGGGACAGAGAGAGAGAGAGAGAGAGAGAGAGATACTTTTTTGACTTTTGGTCTTTCTTTATTGAAACATTCTCAATTCATTTAAAACTCACCCCCCCCCCCCCCTCCCCTAAAATAAAAAATAAAAATATATCCTCTACCACATGATACAAATCACCAAAAACCCTCTCCTACAACCGTATATCCAAAACATCTTCCCCAGCAATACAGACAGCCCCCCCAACACACCATATCTCCTCAAACATCTCCACACATTTGATCATTTTATAGAACTCAAACTCAACCCTAAGGCGCGCAGAGACCATCCCATTAAACAGTAGTAAAGGGTCTGTTATACCCCCACCTTTAACCCTGTTCCTCCTTGTTAGCCAAATAGCTAACTTTGCCTGAGCAAACAGAAAATTCAACAAAACACATTTTTCTTTCTCCTTACTCGAATACCTGTATCCCATTATAAACATCCCAACAGCAAAAACCACCCCCAACCTGTCACACAGACATTCCAACAGAGACATTAATGGCATTAACCTGGTGCACACAGAAAACACATGAATTACAGTTTCTTTCATTTGACAGAAAGGACACCCCTGCCCAATTCCCGGATCAACCCGTGCCAACCAGCTGTTAGTGGCCAGGGCTCCATGTAGAACCCTCCACTGGAGGTCCCCTGACCTCTTTGGTACTGGGGGTTTGTAGAGCGCCCTCCATCTAAAACACACCATACTCTCCGCCCCACATACCCCCTGCCACTGATGTGCCTTCACTCCTGTTAGGCTTCTAATGCTCCTAACCTTAACGCAGAGGTTGTAGAGGGCTTTACCTCCCACCCCCTCAAACTCCCCCAGGCTCGGAGTGTTAAAATCTAACAAGTCCTCCAGACCCCCTTGCCAGTCTCCAGTCTCTGCCGTCACCTGCAGTGGCGGGAACATTGGTGGCCCCTCTCCCTTTGGCCTCTCAAACACCCCCCTTACCGGCTCAGACAGTGCCTCCTGGACCTCCTCCAGGAATCTCTCCAGCAGCCTAAGAGACGTTATTCCTGTTTGTTGCGCCAAGACCTCCGGGGTTTTCCACCCCTCCTCTCCCAGCAGTCTCAGGTCACCCAGCCTTTGTAAACCTCCTGCCATCAGTTGCCTCTGCAGGGTGGCCGACTGAACCGATCTCAAAGGGATGGCTGGGTTGTGGAAGATAGGCTCCTCCCACACCCACTGCCCAGGCTCCACACCCCCTTCTCGTGTGGGCCTTAGCAGCTGCCAGGCCCTCAGCACCGCAGAGTAAAACTCTGAGAGACCTGCTGTACTCTCCAGCTCCTCTCCAGCTTCATGAGGAACAGCTGCCGGTCCAACCCTAATCCGCCAGCTCTCCTCAGCAGCGCGCATGCTGGTTCCCTCCAGGCAACATCAGTGTGGTACAGCAGTCTCTGCACCGCCTTTAGTCGGAAAGCAGCCATCCTGCTCTCCAGTTCCACCAAGCCCTGTCCTCCTTCGTGGACGGTCATGTACAAAACTGCTGCCTTCAGCCAGTGATGTCCCGACCAAAAGAAGTCCACCAGCTTGCGTTTCAGGTCTGCAAGCAGACCGGCGGGGGGGTTGAGGACAGCCAGTTTATGCCACAAGGAAGATGCCACCAGGTTGTTGATTATCAGCACCCTCCCTCTATATGACACTTGGGACAGGAGCCACCTCCACCTGGCCAGTCTTGACACCACTGCCTGTGACAGCCCCTCCCAGTTCTTGCTGACCCACCTCTCCGAGCCCAGGTACACCCCCAACACTTTAAGCCCTTCACAACCCCACTGCAAACCCCCTGGAAGCAGAGGAGGAGCCCTATCCCCCCATGCCCCACATAACAGAGCTTTACTCTTGCCCCAGTTTACCTTAGCTGATGAAGCTCCCTCGTACACCTTCAGACTGGTCTCTAGTTCCTGCATATCTTGCCCATCCCTGACCATCACAGAAACATCATCTGCATATGCTGAGACTGCTATTTCTGTCACCACATCCATGCCTATCCAGCACACTCCCCGCAGTCTCCTGCGTAGCAGTCCTAAAAAAGGCTCAATGGCTAGTGTGTACAGCTGCCCAGATAGAGGGCATCCTTGTCTAATACCCCGTCTCACCCAGACTGGCCTACTGAGCCCCCCTCCCACCTTAACCATACATGACGCCCCAGCATACAACAGCTTCACACAGGTCACAAAACTCTTCCCAAACCCAAACACAGACATCACATTAAACAGATACTCATGATCCACTCTATCAAAAGCCTTCTCTTGATCTAAAGAGACCAGTCCAAAGTTCACATTAGAACCTCTCGACAAATGGCCTACATTGCCTTGCCCCACCATCTCTACCTCCATCTCACTAATACACCGCTCTAGTTCCCCCAATACTCTCCTAGCCTCTGAGGATGAGAGAGCAGTATACTGTTGACAGAAAAGCCGAATTTGCACTTTCCCCACATCCCACCATTGACTCAGAGACTCATACTCCTCTCTTCGCTGCCCCCATCTTTCCCAAAAAGTCTGGAAACCTGAGCAAAAAGTGGCATCTTGTAAGAGCTTTACATTGAACTTCCAATAAGATGCCTGCCGGGGCCCTGGTGAAATAGACAGCCGAGCCATGGTTATGTGGTGATCCGAAAACCCCACTGGGAGAATGGTAGCACACAGCAGCCTATTGCTCTGATTCCTGGACATGTAAAAGCGATCAAGTCGAGCTGCACTCACCCTAGCCCCAAAAACCTTCACCCACGTATACTGTCTTGTGTTTGGATGTTTAGTTCTCCAAACATCCACTAGGTCAAACTGATTAAAGATATCCCTTAACACTCCCACTGACACTGAATGAGGCTCTTCCCCATTTCTGTCTTTTGTAAAATCCATTGTACAGTTCCAGTCACCTCCGATCACCAGCGTCTCCTCAGGCGCTACTTGTGAGAGTTCCTGTCTAAGACTCCCAAATAGAACCCCTCTTTCTCTCCCTGTGTTAGGCGCATACACATTTATAAAGACAAAACACATGTTGTTAATTTCTGCTTTAACAACAAGCAACCTACCCCTACACACCTCCTTTGAGGAGCAAATTTTTACAGCCAGACCAGGTGCAAAAAGGACTGCCACCCCTGCACTAAGATTTGTCCCATGGCTCAACACACTTGCCCCTTTCCACCAGAGCCCCCAATCAACTTCATTCACCACATCACTATGCGTCTCCTGCAGAAACAACACCTGTACTTTTTTTTGTTTTACATATTCACCCAACACACTCCTCTTTCCCGCATCTCTGGCGCCATTTATATTGAGCGAGCCTACCCGAAGAGTCTCCATAAGAAGTGGGAGAAAAGCCAGCAGAGAAATAGACCAATAGCAAAGCTCAAAAAGCCCCAGTGTCAGTAAGAAATTAAACATCTAAACAGTGTCTGAAGGTAAACCTTTACGCACTGTTGTGACCCACTTCCTCAACCTAAACCGTTTCCTGGGTGAGAGGACACCATGCCCCTCATTTCTCATAGCATGTTGTACTGATCTTACAAACTTCCTAGGATCAGGAAAAAAAGCCTCAAGATTAACTTTTTTCCCCTTAGTCTCATTCAGGAACCTTGTCAGTTCTCTCAACGTGTACTTAGACCCCTCGGGTTGACTGGCTGTCAGCTCCGGGCCAATTGAAGAGGAGTCTGAAAAAAATAACTCCTCATCCTCTTCCTCAGACTCACTTTCCTCCTCTTCTCTATCTCCCACCCTGACCACCTGCCCTTTCTCTCTGGTTAGGGCCTCACCCACAGCAACAGGCAACATTTCCATGGTGCCTTTGTCCACACCCTTTTTCTTTTTCCTCTTGACACCCTCCTCCTCCCCCCCTAATCTCTTACACTTCCCCACTATACTCTCCTCATCCACTAGAATTACCTGACTAGACGCAGTATCATCTGCACCACCCTCCATAGCATGACTAGGGCCAGCCTCAGCTACACCACCCTCCATAGCATGACTAGGGCCAGCCTCAGCTACACCACCCTCCATAGCATGACTCGGCCCAGCATTATCTGCACCACCCTCCATAGCATGACTCGGCCCAGCATCATCTGCACCACCCTCCATAGCATGTCTAGGCCCAGCCTCAGCTACCCCACCATCTCTAGCCTGACTAGACCCAGCCTCTGCTTCTCCACCATCTCTAGCCTGACTAGACCCAGCCTCCACTACCCTACCATCTCTAGCCTGACTAGACCCAGCCTCTGCTTCTCCACCATCTCTAGCCTGACTAGACCCAGCCTCCACTACCCTACCATCTCTAGCCTGACTAGGCCCAGCCTCATCTACACCACCATCTCTAGACTGACTAGGCCCAGCCTCTGCTATCTGCATCTCCTTACCCCCTGCATTTTGACCTCGATTTCCCCCACCTGCCGTTGTACCCTCACCTTGTCTATGGCCTTTATGTGGGCACGCAAAACTCTTGTGCCCCAAATCCCCACATTCAAAACACCGTAGACTATCTGTGCTGGCAAAACCGGCATAGAGCCCCTCCCCATGCCTCACTTTAAAATGCACATTTAGCTGTTGCTCATTATTGTTCAGAAACATAAACACTTGCCTCCTGAACGAAACAACGTGCTTAACGGCATCTGCCTGAAAACCTGCTGACAGTACACGGAAACCGCTAGCAAACTTACCAAAATGACTCAGCTCTTTCCTAATTTGATCATCCGTAATAAACGGAGGCAAATTTGCCACTACAACTCTTGTTGAAGGGGTAGAGAGAGGTGAAATTGACACCAACACATCCCTTACAAATATTCCGCTAGCAATTAGCCTACCGACCAAATTAGCCCTTTTCATGAACACAACCACAGCTTTGTTCATTCTAGAAGCAGAATGTATAAACTCAGCTCCTACCTGTTCACCGACCGCGAGCAGAACCTCTTCCACCTTAACTCCGTTCTCAGGAACACACCTGAATCCATGCTGTATCGACAGCGTCTCCTCCGCGCTAGGCTGAGAAGCCATTGCGCACACTACACCTTCCAACCCCCAGGAAAGTTACTCTGTCCTCTTCCACCCTAACTTTGAAAAAAAAACTTTGGATACCGCTAAAACAAATATTTAATTAACCCTCCACCATAGAAAATAACATGTAAATAAAAGAATCAAGAAAGTTAGTTAGGATAGAGCTTTCCACACCAAACACTCAAACTCCAAAAAACTCCCAGCATGCACCGAAAGAGAGAGAGAGAGAGAGAGAGAGAGAGAGAGTAGAGAGAACAGGGAGCGAGAGAGAGACAGAGAGCGAGAGAGAGAGAAAGAGAGCGAGAGCGAGAGAGAGAGAGAGAGAGAGAGAGAGAGTAGAGAGAACAGGGAGCGAGAGAGAGAAAGAGGGAGATAGAGAGAGAGTAGAGGGAGAGAGAGAGAGAGAGAGAGAGACAGAGAGACAGAGAGACAGAGACAGAGAGAGAACAGGGAGAGAGAGAGAGAGAGAGAGACAGAGAGACAGAGAGACAGAGAGAGAACAGGGAGAGAGAGAGAGAGAGAGAGAGAGACAGAGAGAGAACAGAGAGAGAGAGAGAGAGAGACAGAGAGACAGAGAGACAGAGAGAGAACAGGGAGAGAGAGAGAGAGTGACAGCCTACAGCCAAGATTTCCCTCTGAAAGCCTCCCTCCCTTGACTTATTCCACATGTTGTTTTGTAACAGCCTGAATGAATAAGTATAATTTTTTTCCTAATCTGTCTAATCACAATACCACATAATGACAAAGTGAAAACATGTTCTTAGACATTTTTGTACATTTATTGAAAATGAAATAAAGACAGCATGTTTCACTTTGTCATTATGGTGTATTGCATACATAGAGTTTTCAATCTCACACAAATCATCAAGGAACCCACCAGGTACAACCCTAAATCTGTAAACAAGGGCACCCACATAGACGTTATCCTGACCAACTGGCCCTCCATATACACCTCCGCTGTCTTCAATCAGGATCACAGTGATCACTGCCTCATTGCCTCTATCCGCTACGGGTCCGCAGTCAAACGACCACCCCTCATCACCATTGTC
Source organism: Oncorhynchus mykiss (assembly GCF_013265735.2). Lineage (NCBI taxonomy): Eukaryota > Metazoa > Chordata > Actinopteri > Salmoniformes > Salmonidae > Oncorhynchus > Oncorhynchus mykiss. The sequence continues at coordinate 4,012,467 of NC_048576.1, read as the reverse complement.
ACAACCCCTATTACCGGCCTGTTCAACCTCTCTTTTGTATCTTCTGAGATCCCCAAGGATTGGAAAGCTGCCGCAGTCATCCCCGTCTTCAAAGGGGGAGACACCCTGGACCCAAACTGTTACAGACCTATATCCATCCTGCCCTGCCTATCTAAGGTCTTTGAAGGCCAAGTCAGCAAACAGATCACTGACCATTTCGAATCCAACCGTACCTTCTCCGCTGTGCAATCTGGTTTCCGAGTCGGTCACGGGTGCACCTCAGCCACGCTCAAGGTACTAAACGATATCATAACCGCCATCGATAAAAGACAGTACTGTGCAGCCGTCTTCATCGACCTGGCCAAGGCTTTCGACTCTGTCAATCACCATATTCTTATCGGCAGACTCAGTAGCCTCACTTTTTCTAATGACTGCCTTGCCTGGTTCACCAACTACTTTGCAGACAGAGTTCAGTGTGTCAAATCGGAGGGCATGTTGTCCGGTCCTCTGGCAGTCTCTATGGGGTGCCACAGGGTTAAATTCTCGGGCCGACTCTTTTCTCTGTATATATCAATGATGTTGCTCTTGCTGCTGGCAATTCCCTAATCCACCTATACGCAGACGACACCATACTGTATACTTCTGGCACTTCCTTGGACACTGTGCTATCTAACCTCCAAACGAGCTTCAATGCCGTACAATACTCCTTCCGTGGCCTCCAACTGCTCCTAAACACTTGTAAAACCAAATTCATGCTTTTCATCCGTTCGCTGCCTCCACCCGCACACCCGACTAGCATCACCACCCTGGATGGTTCTGAACTAGAATATGTGGACATCTATAAGTACCTAGGTGTCTGGCTAGACTGTAAACTCGCCTTCCAGACTCATATCAAACATCTCCAATCTAAAATCAAATCTAGAGTCGGCTTTCTATTTCACAACAAAGCCTCCTTCACTCACGCCACCAAACTTACCTTTTACTGAGCAGTGGCTTCTGTCTGGTCACTCTACCATAAAGGCCTTGTTGGTGGAGTGCTGCAGAGATGGTTGTCCTTCCGGAAGGTTTCTCCCATCTCCACAGAGGAATTCTGGAGCTCTTTCAGAGTGACCATCAGTTTCCTCCCCGATTGCTCAATTTGGCCTGGAGGCCAGCTCTAGGAAGAGTCTTGGTGGTTCCAAACTTCTTCCATTTAAGAACGATGGAGGCCACTATGTTCTTGGGACCTTCAATACTACTTTTCTACACTTTCCCTTCAATACTGTTTTGCTACACTTCCCCAGATCAGTCTCGATAAAATCCTGTCTCAGAGCTCTGCGGACAATTCCTTTGACGTCATGGCTTGGTTTATGCTCTGACATGCACTGTGGAACCTTATATAGGCTAGGATCCTTTTTCCTCAATTTCCGCCTGACTGACGTGCCCAAAGTAAACAGCCTGTTGCTCAGGCCCTGAAGCCAGGATAAGCATATATTTGGTACCATTGGAAAGAAAACACTTTGAAGGTTGTAGAAATGTTAAAATAATGTAGGAGACTATAATACAATAGACATGGTAGGAGAAAATACAAAGAAAAAACAAACAGTTTTTTTTTTGAGAGCTTTGCTATTCCAATGGAAAGTATATGGAAATAATTAAATCTAGCTCCCAGTATGCAATTCCTATGTCTTCCACTGGGTGTCAGTAGTCTTTGTTCAAGGTCGGGCTTGTTTCTTCCAAAACATTTAAGAAAAATTTGTTTAGTAGGACATCTGCTTGGAAATTAGTGTGTGCGCACGCCATGAAGACAACGCACACCTGCTATTATCACTTTCCTTGAACATACTTATTTCCTATTGAACATACTTCTTTCCTATTGAACATCAACAACAACTTCTTTCCTATTGAACATCAACAACAACTTCTTTCCTATTGAACTTCTTTCCGTGTTAAATATTATAGACTACATTTTGGAGGATCTGAGGATTTAATAGAAACTTATTTTGACTTGTTGAAACAAAGTTTAGATTTTTGGATTCCTTTCTCTGCATGTTGAACGAGTGGATTACTCAAATTGATGGCGACAACTAAACAGACTTTTTGGGGATATAAAGAAGGATTTTATCTAACAAAGCGACACTACATGTTATAGGACCCTTTGGATGACAAATCAGAGGAATATTTACAAAAATGAAGTGAATATTTAATCGTTATTTGTGAATTTATGAAATTTGTGCAGGTGGAAAAATATTTTGATGTGGGGCGCTGTCCTCAAACAATCGCATGGCATGTTTTCACTGTAAAGCCCTCTGTAAATCAAATGATATGAGACACTTGTATGTACATGAATCTTTAATATCCATCATTTGTATGATTATTTATTTTAATTGCGCGCCCACAAGTTTCACTGGAAGTTGTTCCGCTAGCGGGACTCCTAGCCTTAAGAAGTTTTTATATAGACAGGCGTGTGCCTTTCCAAATCATGTCCAATCAATTGAATTTACCACAGGTGGACTCCAATCAAGTTGTAGAAACATCTCAAGGATGATCAATGGAAACAGGATGCACCTGAGCTCAATTTCAAGCCTCATAGCAAAGGGTCTGAATACTGAGGTATAATAAGGTATTTCTGTTTTTTTTCCCCCAAAACTTGTAAACTTTGTCATTATGGGGTATTGTGATGTCATTATGGGTATTGTGATGTCATTATGGGTATTGTGATGTCATTATGGGTATTGTGATGTCATTATGGGGTATTGTGTGTAGATTGATGAGGAAATGTTTTTCTTTAATCATTTTTAGAATAAATCTAACAACATGTGGAGAAAGATCTGAATGCACACACACACACACACACACACACACACACACACACACACACACACACACACACACACACACACTGACATACACACACTGTGTTCAATTGCTCTACTTTCAGCATTGCTGTGTGTTGAGTGGTGGGTACACATTGATATTAGAAATGAATCCATTTGTAAACAACATGTGTTGACTAACAGTTTTGGAAAAACAATACAGAGTTAAAGATAAAGTACGACATAAAATATAGAAATGGAGAAACAGCGAATAAAGAATAAAAATAACATGCATATATACAGGAATGAACAGGTAATAACATGGTTATATACAGGGAGTACCAGGTAATAACATGGTTATATACAGGGAGTACCAGGTAATAACATGGCTATATACAGGGAGTACCAGGTAATAACATGGCTATCTATATACAGGGAGTACCAGGTAATAACATGGTTATATACAGGAATGAAAAGGTAATAACATGGTTATATACAGGGAGTACCAGGTAATAACATGGTTATATACAGGGAGTACCAGATAATAACATGGCTATATACAAGGGGTACCAGGTAATAACATGGTTATATACAGGGAGTACCAGGTAATAACATGACTATATACAGGGAGGTAATAACATGGCTATATACAGGGAGTACCAGGTAATAACATGGTTATATACAGGGAGGTAATAACATGGCTATATACAGGGAGTATCAGGTAATAACATGGCAATATACAGGAAGTACCAGGTAATAACATGGTTATATACAGGAGGAACCAGATAATAACATGGTTATATACAGGGACTACCAGATAATAACATGGTTATATACAGGAAGTACCAGGTAATAACATGGTTATATACAGGGAGTACCAGGTAATAACATGGCTATATACAGGGAGTACCAGGTAATAACATGGCTATAGACAGGGAGTACCAGGTAATAACATGGTTATATACAGGGAGTAACAGGTAATAACATGGCTATATACAGGGAGGTAATAACATGGCTATATACAGGGAGTACCAGATAATAACATGGCTATATACAAGGGGTACCAGGTAATAACATGGTTATATACAGGGAGTACCAGGTAATAACATGACTATATACAGGGAGGTAATAACATGGCAATATACAGGAAGTACCAGGTAATAACATGGTTATATACAGGAGGAACCAGATAATAACATGGTTATATACAGGGACTACCAGATAATAACATGGTTATATACAGGAAGTACCAGGTAATAACATGGTTATATACAGGGAGTACCAGGTACTAACATGGCTATATACAGGGAGTACCATGTAATAACATGGTTATATACAGGGAGTACCAGGTAATAACATGGTTATATACAGGGAGTACCAGGTAATAACATGGCTATATACAGGGAGGTAATAACATGGCTATATACAGGGAGTACCAGGTAATAACATGGTTATATACAGGAATGAAAAGGTAATAACATGGTTATATACAGGGAGTACCAGGTAATAACATGGTTATATACAGGGAGTACCAGATAATAACATGGCTATATACAGGAATGAAAAGGTAATAACATGGTTATATACAGGGAGTACCAGGTAATAACATGGTTATATACAGGGAGTACCAGGTAATAACATGGTTATATACAGGGAGTACCAGGTAATAACATGGCTATATACAGGGAGGTAATAACATGGCTATATACAGGGAGTACCAGATAATAACATGGCTATATACAAGGGGTACCAGGTAATAACATGGTTATATACAGGGAGTACCAGGTAATAACATGACTATATACAGGGAGGTAATAACATGGCTATATACAGGGAGTATCAGGTAATAACATGGCAATATACAGGAAGTACCAGGTAATAACATGGTTATATACAGGAGGAACCAGATAATAACATGGTTATATACAGGGACTACCAGATAATAACATGGTTATATACAGGAAGTACCAGGTAATAACATGGTTATATACAGGGAGTACCAGGTAATAACATGGCTATATACAGGGAGGTAATAACATGGCTATATACAGGGAGTACCAGGTAATAACATGGCTATATACAGGGAGTACCATGTAATAACATGGTTATATACAGGGAGTACCAGGTAATAACATGGCTATATACAGGGAGGTAATAACATGGCTATATACAGGGAGTACCAGATAATAACATGGCTATATACAAGGGGTACCAGGTAATAACATGGTTATATACAGGGAGTACCAGGTAATAACATGACTATATTATATACAGGGAGTACCAGGTAATAACATGGCTATATACAGGGAGGTAATAACATGGCTATATACAGGGAGTACCAGGTAATAACATGGCTATATACAGGGAGTACCATGTAATAACATGGTTATATACAGGGAGTACCAGGTAATAACATGGCTATATACAGGGAGTACCAGGTAATAACATGGCTATATACAGGGAGTACCAGGTAATAACATGGTTATATACAGGGAGTACCAGGTAATAACATGGCTCGGTGTGGTGTGTCTGTGTGGTGTGTCTGTGTGCGTGTGTCTGTGTGGTTTGTCTGTGTGGTGTGTCTGTGTGTGTGTCTGTGTGGTGTGTCTGTGTGCGTGTGTCTGTGTGGTGTGTCTGTGTGGTGTGTCTGTGTGGTGTGTCTGTGTGGTGTGTCTGTGTGCGTGTGTCTGTGTGGTTTGTCTGTGTGGTGTGTCTGTGTGGTGTGTCTGTGTGGTGTGTCGGTGTGGTGTGTCTGTGTGGTGTGTCTGTGTGTTGTGTCGGTGTGGTGTGTCTGTGTGGTGTGTCTGTGTGGTGTGTCTGTGTGGTGTGTCTGTGTGGTGTGTCTGTGTGTGTGTCTGTGTGGTGTGTCTTTGTCCTGTGTGGATGAACAAGGTTCATCCTTTACGGTGGTAATGGATGTGCTCGTGTCTCCGCTGGTAGAAAAATGGAGTCTGTCCAACTGCGTAGTTACCAGCGTTCATCTCTGCACCATTTAATCTACGTCTCCTTCATCACTTAGGACAATTACAACAGATAAATGTGTTCCCTCAGGGCCGCTATGGGTCTGATGCTAGGGATGGGAGGCTGGGGATGGGAGGCTGGGGATGGGAGGCTGGGGATGGGTGGCTGGGGATGGGGATTCGAGTCTGGGGATGGGAGTCTGGGGATGGGGATGGGAGGCTGGGGATGGGAGCCTGGGGATAGGAGGCTGAGGCTGGGAGAGTGGGGCTGGGAGGCTGGGGATGGGAGGCTGGGGATGGGGCTGGGAGGCTGGGGAATGGGATACTGGGGATGGGGGTGGGGATGGGAGGCTGAGGCTGGGAGGCTGGGGCTAGGAGGCTGGGGATGCGAGATTGGGGATGGGAGGCTGTGAGACTGGGGATGGAAGGCTGTTGCTGGGAGAATGGGGCTGGGAGGCTGGGGGTGGGAGGCTGGGAATGGGGCCGGGAGGCTGGGGAATGGGATCCTGGGGATGGGGTTGGGGATGGGAGGCTGAGGCTGGGAGGCAGGGGCTGGGAGGCTGGGGATTGGAGGCTGGGGATGGGAGGCTGGGAATGGGAGGCTGGGGATTGGAGACAGGAGATGGGGATAGGGATAGGAGGCTGTGGATGGGGATGGGAGGATGGGGATGGGAGTCTGGGGATGGGAGGCTGGGGCTGGGGATGGGAGGCTGGGGATGGGAGGCTGGGGATAGGAGGCTGAGACTGGGAGAGTTTGTCTGGGAGGCTGGGGAATGGAGGCTGGGGATGGGGATGGGAGGCTGGGGAATGGGATACTGGGGATGGAGGTGGGGATGGGAGGCTGAGGCTGGGAGGCTGGGGCTGGGAGGCTGGGGATGGGAGGCTGGGGATGGGAGGCTGGGAATGGGAGGCTGGGGATTGGAGGCTGTGGATGGGGATGGGAGGATGGGGATGGGAGTCTGGGGATGGGAGGCCGGGGCTGGGGCTGGGGATGGGAGGCTGGGGATGGGGCCGGGATGCTGGGGAATGGGATACTGGGGATGGGGGTGGGGATGGGAGGCTGGGGATTGGAGGCAGGGGCTGGGAGGCTGGGGATTGGAGGCTGGGGATGGGAGGCTGGGAATGGGAGGCTGGGGATTGGAGACAGGGGATGGGGATGGGGATAGGGTGCTGTGTATGAGGATGGGAGGATGGGGATGGGAGTCTGGAATTGGGAGGCTGGGGCTGGGGCTGGGGATGGGAGGCTGGGAATGGGAGTCTGAGGCTGGGAGGCTGGGGCTGGGAGGCTGGGGATGGGAGATTGGGGATGGAGCACGGGGCTGGGAGGCTGGGGAATGGGAGACTGGGGATGAGGGTGGGGATGGGAGGCAGGGATGGGAGACTGGGGATGGGGATGGGAGGCTGTGGATGGTGTTGGGAGGCAGGGGATGAGAGGCTGGGGCTGGGGCTGGGGATGGGAGGCTGTGGATGGGAGGCTGGGGCTGGGGCTGGGGATGGAAGAGTGGGGCTGGGAGGCTGAGGTTGGGAGGCTGGGGCTGGGAGGCTGGGGATGGGAGGCTTGGGATGGGAGGCTGGGGCTGGTACTGGGGCTGTTGATGAGTGTGGGAGGCTGGGGATGGGAGGCTGGGGATGGGAGGCTGGGGATGGGAGACTGGTGCTGGGGATGGGAAGCTGTGGACGGGAGGCTGGGGATGGGAGGCTAGGGATGGAGGCTAAGGATGGGAATGGGAGGCTGGGGATGTGAGGCTGTGGTTGGAGGCTGGGTGGGGGATGGGAGGCTGGGAGACTGGGGATGGAGGGCTGTGAGACTGGGGATGGGAGGCTGTGGATGGGAGGCTGGGGATAGGGATGGGAGTCTGGGCCTGGTTATGGGGGGCTGGGTATGTGGGGCTGGAGATGGAAGGCTGGGCCTGGGTGTGGAGGGCTGGGTGGGGAGGCTGGAGATGGAAGGCTGGGCCTGGGTGTGGAGGGCTGGGTGGGAGGCTGGAGATGGAAGGCTGGGCCTGGGTGTGGAGGGCTGGGTGGGAGACTGGAGATGTAAGGCTGGGACTGGGTGTCGAGGGCTGGGTGGGGAGGCTGGAGATGGAAGGCTGGGCCTGGAGGGCTGGGTGGGGAGGCTGGAGATGGAAGGCTGGGCCTGGTTATGGGGGGCTGGGTATGTGAGGCTGGAGATGGAAGGCTGGGCCTGGTTATGGGGGTCTGGGTATGTGAGGCTGGAGATGGAAGGCTGGGCCTGGGTGTGGAGGGCTGGGTGGGGAGGCTGGAGATGGAAGGCTGGGACTGGAGATGTGGGGCTGGGACCTCAGGCCAGATCTTCACTGTGTGTGTGTGTGTGTGTGTGTGTGTGTGTGTGTGTGTGTGTGTGTGTGTGTGTGTGTGTGTGTGTGTGTGTGTGTGTGTGTGTGTGTGTGTGTGTGTGCGCGTGCGTGCGTGCGTGCGTGTGTGTGTGTGTGTGTGTGCGTGTGTCTGCGTGTGCGTCTGGGTGTGTGTTTCTGAGGTCATAACAACCTCTTGATTGTCTGATTGCTTGGTGCTGAAAGTGTGATGACTAACGTGATTGTGGGTAAACATGGCTCCGTGACCCCGCCACCGACTTGTCATTACAGACCTGGGAAGTATCCCAAATAGCAAAAGCCTCTGGTGAAAAGAAGTGCCCCATAATGGAAGTATGGTGTTATTTGGAACATGTCCCCCTGCTCTGCTGCAGCAATCTCTTTACACAGCAACTATGTTCAACGGTCTTGTCATTAGAGGCCTTCACCACTGCTCTCTGCAGCAACAATACTTAATCACATCCTTCCCCCTCAAGACCATCACCACAGGGAATACTGTCTCTTCCTGTTCACGGCAGGGGATGGTGTCCCTGCCCCTTCCCAGCACAACTCTGTTTCCTCTTCACAGCAGGGAATACTGTCTCTTCCTGTTCACGGCAGGGGATGGTGTCTCTTCCCCTTCCCAGCACAACTCTGTTTCCTCTTCACAGCAGGGGATTATGAGGGATCTTCCTCTTCACAGCAGGGGATTATGAGGGATCTTCCTCTTCACAGCAGGGGATTATGAGGTATCTTCCTCTTCACCACAGGGAATACTGTCTCTTCCTGTTCACGGCAGGGGATGGTGTCCCTGCCCCTTCCCAGCACAACTCTGTTTCCTCTTCACCACAGGGAATACTGTCTCTTCCTGTTCACGGCAGGGGATGGTGTCTCTTCCCTTTCCCAGCACAACTCTGTTTCCTCTTCACAGCAGGGAATACTATCTCTTCCTGTTCACGGCAGGGGATGGTGTCTCTTCCCCTTTCCCAGCACAACTCTGTTTCCTCTTCACAGCAGGGAATACTATCTCTTCCTGTTCACGGCAGGGGATGGTGTCCCTGCCCCTTCACAGCACAACTCTGTTTCCTCTTCACAGCAGGGGATTATGAGGGATCTTCCTCTTCACAGCAGGGGATTATGAGGTATCTTCCTCTTCACCACAGGGAATACTGTCTCTTCCTGTTCGCGGCAGGGGATGGTGTCCCTGCCCCTTCACAGCACAACTCTGTTTCCTCTTCACAGCAGGGGATTATGAGGGATCTTCTTCTTCACAGTAGGGGATACTGTCTCTTCTCCTTCACATTAGGTCACACTGTCTCTTCCTCTTCACAGTAGGGGATACTGTCTCTTCTCCTTCACAGTAGAGGATACTGTCTCTCTCCTTCACAGTAGAGGATCCTCTCTTCTCCTTCACATTAGGTTATACTGTCTCTTCCTCTTCACATTAGGTTATACTGTCTCCTCACCTTCACAGTAGAGGAAACTGTCTCTTCTCCTTCACAGTAGAGGATACTGTCTCTTCTCCTTCACATTAGGTTATACTGTCTCTTCACCTTCACATTAGGTCATACTCTCTCTTCCTCTTAGTAGCACAACCCTGTTTTTGCTTCCCATTATGGGAAGTACGAGTGACTTGCTCAATATGGAAGCTTTCAGATGCTAAACTACAGGACTGTTTTGCTTTTACAGACTGGATTCTTCCGATGGCATTGAGAGGCCACCACATCAGGCGCTGACTACATCAATAAGTGCATCGATGACGTCGCACCCACAGTGACCGTATGGACATACACCAACCAGAAGCCATGGATTACAGGCAACATCCGCACTGAGCTCTAACTGGGAGGCTTATAAGAAATCCCGCTATGCCATCCGACGAACCATCAAACAGGCGAAGGTCTGACGCTCGTCGGATGTAGCCGGGCTTGCAAACTATTATGGACAACAAAGGGAAGCACAGCCGCAAGCTGCCCAGTGACACGACCATACCGAGGTAAGCAACACTGAAGCATGCTTGAGAGCCCCAGCCGTTCCAGACAACTGTGTGATCACGCTCTCCACCGCCGATGTGAGTAAGACCTGTAAACAGGTCAACATTCAGACGGATTACCAGGACGGGTATGGCGAGCATGCGCTGACCAACTGGCAAGTTTCTTCACTGACATTTTCAACCTCTCCCTGACCGAGTCCGTAAATCAACATGTTTCTACCAGACCACCATAGTCCCTGTGCCCAAGAACAAGAAGGTAAACTGCCTAAATGACTACTGACCCGTAGCACTCACATATTTAGCCATGAAGTGCTTTGAAAGGTTGGTAATGGCTCACATCAACACCATTATCCCAGAAACTCTAGACCCACTCCAATTTGCACACCGCACCAACAGATCCACAGATGATGTAATCTATATTGCACTCCACACTGCCCTTTCCCACCTGGACAAAAGGAACACTTATGTGAGAATGCTGTTCATTGACTACAGCTCAGCTTTCAACACCATTAGTGCCCTCAAAGTTCATCACTAAGCTAAGGATCCTGGGACTAAACACCTCCCTCTGCAACCAGATTCTGGACTTCCTGACGGGCCGCCCCCAGGTGTAAGGGTAGGTAACAATACATCCGCCATGCTGATCCTCAACATAAGGCCCCTTTGGGGGTGTACGACTCCAACACCATCATTAAGCAGCTTACTGATCGCTGCAGCTGTACACAGCCCATCTGTAAATAGCCAACTTCCTTCCTCCTCCTCTTATTGTTTTTATTTACTTTTTCTTTGCTCCTTTCCCAGACAAACTCTCCCAGTCTCAGCCTCCTATCCCCAGCCTCCCATCCCCAGCCTCCCATCCCCAGCCTCCCATCCCCAGCCCCAGCCTCCCAACCCCAGTATCTCTACTTGCACATTCATCTTCTGCTTCAGTGTTGCTTACCTCGAAGCGAGGTACGGTCGTGTCACTGGGCAGCTTGCGGCTGTGCTTCCCTTTGTTGTCCATAATAGTTTGCAAGCCCGGCCACATCCGACGAGCGTCAGAGCTTCGCCTGTTTGATGGTTCGTCGGATGGCATAGCGGGATTTCTTATAAGCATCCCAGTTAGAGCTCAGTGCGGATGTTGCCTGTAATCCATGGCTTCTGGTTGGTGTAATTGCTAAACTCAAATTATTTCGCCTCTACGGCCTATTTATTGCCTTACCTCCCTAATCGTACCTTATTTGCATACACTGTATATAGACTTTTTTCTATTTCTACTGCAGCTCATCCAGGATAGCACATCAATGCGTGCTGTGGCAAGAAGGTTTGCTGTGTCTGTCAGCGTAGTGTCCAGAGCATGGAGGCGCTACCAGGAGACAGGCCAGTACATCAGGAGACGTGGAGGAGGCCGTAGGAGGGCAACAACCCAGCAGCAGGACCGCTACCTCTGCCTTTGTGCAAGGAGGAGCAGGAGGAGCACTGCCAGACCCCTGCAAAATAACCTCCAGCAGGCCACAAATGTGCATGTGTCTGCTCAAATGGTCAGAAACAGACTCCATGAGGGTGGTATGAGGGCCCGACGTCCACAGGTGGGGGTTGTGTTTACAGCCCAACACCGTGCAGGACGTTTTGCATTTGCCAGAGAACACCAAGATTGGGAAATTCACCACTGGCGCCCTGTGCTCTTCACAGATGAAAGCAGGTTCACACTGAGCACATGTGACAGACGTGACAGAGTCTGGAGACGCCGTGGAGTACGTTCTGCTGCCTGCAACATCCTCCAGCATGACCGGTTTGGCGGTGGGTCAGTCATGGTGTGGGGTGGCATTTCTTTGGGGTGCCGCACAGCCCTCCATGTGCTCGCCAGAGGTAGCCTGACTGCCATTAGGTACCGAGATGAGATCATCAGACCCCTTGTGAGACCATATGCTGGTGCGGTTGGCCCTGGGTTCCTCCTAATGCAAGACAATGCTAGACCTCATGTGGCTGGATTGTGTCAGCAGTTCCTGCAAGAGGAAGGCATTGATGCTATGGACTGGCCCGCCCGTTCCCCAGGTCATGGGACATCATGTCTCGCTCCATCCACCAACACCACAGACTGTCCAGGAGTTGGCGGATGCTTTAGTCCAGGTCTGGGAGGAGATCCCTCAGGAGACCATCCGTCACCTCATCAGGAGCATGCCCAGGCGTTGTAGGGAGGTCATACAGGCACGTGGAGGCCACACACACTACTGAGCCTCATTTTGACTTGTTTTAAGAACATTACATCAAAGTTGGATCAGCCTGTAGTGTTTTTTTATTAGTTTGACTCCAAATCCAGACCTCCATGGGTTGATAAATTTGATTTCCGTTGATCATTTTTGTGTGATTTTGTTGTCAGCACATTCAACTATGTCAAGAAAAAAGTATTTAATAAGAATATTTCATTCATTCAAATCTAGGATGTGTTATTTTAGTGTTCCCTTTATTTTTTGAGCAGTGTATATATATGTACATTCAGTTTATTTTGTGAAATACTTTATTAACATTTATTTTTCTTTAATCTGCGTTGTTGGTTAAGGGAAGTAACATATTTCACTGTAAGGTCTACTACACCTGTTCTATTCAGCCTTTCACTGTAAGGTCTACTACACCTGTTGTATTCAGTATTTCACTGTCAGGTCTACTACACCTGTTGTATTCAGCATTTCACTGTGAGGTCTACTACACCTGTTGTATTCAGCATTTCACTGTGAGGCCTACTACACCTGTTCTATTCAGCCTTTCACTGTAAGTTCTACTACACCTGTTGTATTCAGCATTTCACTGTGAGGTCTACTACACCTGTTGTATTCAGCCTTTCACTGTGAGGTCTACTACACCTGTTGTATTCAGCATTTCACTGTGAGGTCTACTACACCTGTTGTATTCAGCATTTCACTGTAAGGTCTACTACACCTGTTGTATTCATCATTTCACTGTAAGGTCTACTACACCTGTTCTATTCAGCCTTTCACTGTGAGGTCTACTACACCTGTTGTATTCAACATTTCACTGTAAGGTCTACTACACCTGTTCTATTCAGCATTTCACTGTAAGGTCTACTACACCTGTTGTATTCATCATTTCACTGTAAGGTCTACTACACCTGTTGTATTCAGCATTTCACTGTAAGGTCTACTACACCTGTTGTATTCATCATTTCACTGTAAGGTCTACTACACCTGTTGTATTCAGCATTTCACTGTAAGGTCTACTACACCTGTTGTATTCATCATTTCACTGTAAGGTCTACTACACCTGTTGTATTCAGCATTTCACTGTAAGGTCTACTACACCTGTTGTATTCATCATTTCACTGTAAGGTCTACTACACCTGTTGTATTCAGCATTTCACTGTAAGGTCTACTACACCTGTTGTATTCAGCATTTCACTGTAAGGTCTACTACACCTGTTGTATTCAGCATTTCACTGTGAGGTCTACTACACCTGTTGTATTCAGCATTTCACTGTAAGGTCTACCTACACCTGTTGTATTCAGCATTTCACTGTGAGGTCTACTACACCTGTTGTATTCAGCATTTCAATGAGGTCTACTACACCTGTTGTATTCAACATTTCACTGTAAGGTCTACTACACCTGTTCTATTCAGCATTTCACTGTAAGGTCTACTACACCTGTTGTATTCATCATTTCACTGTAAGGTCTACTACACCTGTTGTATTCAGCATTTCACTGTAAGGTCTACTACACCTGTTGTATTCATCATTTCACTGTAAGGTCTACTACACCTGTTGTATTCAGCATTTCACTGTAAGGTCTACTACACCTGTTGTATTCATCATTTCACTGTAAGGTCAACTACACCTGTTGTATTCAGCATTTCACTGTAAGGTCTACTACACCTGTTGTATTCATCATTTCACTGTAAGGTCTACTACACCTGTTGTATTCAGCATTTCACTGTAAGGTCTACTACACCTGTTGTATTCATCATTTCACTGTAAGGTCTACTACACCTGTTGTATTCAGCATTTCACTGTAAGGTCTACTACACCTGTTGTATTCAGCATTTCACTGTAAGGTCTACTACACCTGTTGTATTCAGCATTTCACTGTGAGGCCTACTACACCTGTTGTATTCAGCATTTCACTGTAAGGTCTACCCACACCTGTTGTATTCAGCATTTCACTGTGAGGTCTACTACACCTGTTGTATTCAGCATTTCACTGTAAGGTCTACCTACACCTGTTATATTTAGCATTTCACTGTGAGGTCTACTACACCTGTTGTATTCAGCATTTCACTGTGAGGTCTACTACACCTGTTGTATTCAGCATTTCACTGTAAGGTCTACTACACCTGTTGTATTCAGCATTTCACTGTCAGGTCTACTACACCTGTTGTATTCAGCATTTCACTGTAAGGTCTACCTACACCTGTTGTATTCAGCATTTCACTGTGAGGTCTACTACACCTGTTGTATTCAGCATTTCACTGTGAGGTCTACTACACCTGTTGTATTCAGCATTTCACTGTGAGGTCTACTACACCTGTTGTATTCAGCATTTCACTGTGAGGTCTACTACACCTGTTGTATTCAGCATTTCACTGTGAGGTCTACTACACCTGTTGTATTCAGCATTTCACTGTAAGGTCTACTACACCGGTTGTATTCAGCATTTCACTGTAAGGTCTACTACACCTGTTGTATTCAGCATTTCACTGTAAGGTCTACTACACCTGTTGTATTCAGCATTTCACTGTAAGGTCTACTACACCTGTTGTATTCAGCATTTCACTGTAAGGTCTACTACACCTGTTGTATTCAGCATTTCACTGTGAGGTCTACTACACCTGTTGTATTCAGCATTTCACTGTAAGGTCTACTACACCTGTTGTATTCAGCATTTCACTGTGAGGTCTACTACACCTGTTGTATTCGGTGCATGTGACAAATAAAATGCTATTTGATTTAATGTCGATACTGTCTCTTCCTCTCCACAGCACAACTGTGTTTAATGTGCCTTTAAGGTGAAGTGAATTTATGAAAATGTAATACATTTTTCAAACAGGAACTCTTCATTTTAACACCGCTAGTCATAGTCACTGCTGACAGCATCATGAGCATTACAGTGTTTGTCTAACCCGCGACAGCAGCACCTGAAAGAGAAATCACTGTGATGGGATTTCAGTCATGTTGAGATGGTTGTGGAAATAACTGTGTGTTACGATAATCAAAGACTTGTACTCAGCCGTCTGTAAATCATCCGAAGGGACATCACCGAGGTGACACTGCAAACACTAATTCACCAAGAGGAAGAGAACACAGAGTACCCCACTATGTTTGACCGAAGCATTATGGGCCCAGAGAATATGGTGCGAATCGGGACGTATGCACAGTGAGCCATGTGGACCCTGTACAGATTATATTCACTGAGCAGACACATGTGGGTGGAACTCCAGGGTACATAGAGATTAATTAGACAGTGTAGGGGCAGATGGGTGGAACCACAGAGATTAATTAGACAGTGTAGGGCAGATGGGTGGAACCACAGAGATTAATTAGACAGTGTAGGGCAGATGGGTGGAACCACAGAGATTAATTAGACAGTGTAGGGCAGATGGGTGGAACTCCAGGGTACACAGAGATTAATTAGACAGTGTAGGGGCAGATGGGTGGAACCACAGAGATTAATTAGACAGTGTAGGGCAGATGGGTGGAAATCCAGGGTACACAGAGATTAATTAGACAGTGTAGGGGCAGATGGGTGGAACCACAGAGATTAATTAGACAGTGTAGGGGCAGATGGGTGGAACCACAGAGATTAATTAGACAGTGTAGGGCAGATGGGTGGAACTCCAGGGTATACAGAGATTAATTAGACAGTGTAGGGCAGATGGGTGGAACCACAGAGATTAATTAGACAGTGTAGGGGCAGATGGGTGGAACCACAGAGAGGAATTAGACAGTGTAGGGGCAGATGGGTGGAACCACAGAGAGGATTTAGACAGTGTAGGGGCAGATGGTTGGAACTCCAGGGTACACAGAGATTACCAAACTAAAAGAGGGACATAAAAAAGGAACTAAGGTCAGGACGTGACACGTCCTCCTCATAATCCCATCATGTGTTATATTCTCGTCATAATCCCAGCATGTGTTATATCCTCGTCATAATCCCATCATGTGACATGTCCTCCTCATAATCCCATCATTTGTTACATCCTCCTCATAATCCCATCATGTGACATGTCCTCCTCATAATCCCATCATGTGTTATATCCTCCTCATAATCCCATCATGTGACATGTCCTCCTCCTAATCCCATCATTTGTTATATCCTCATCATGATCCCATCATGTGACATGTCCTCCTCATAATCCCATCATTTGTTATATCCTCATCATAATCCCATCATGTGACATGTCCTCCTCCTAATCCCATCATTTGTTACATCCTCCTCATAATCCCATCATGTGACATGTCCTCCTCATAATCCCATCATGTGTTATATCCTCCTCATAATCCCATCATGTGACATGTCCTCCTCCTAATCCCATCATTTGTTACATCCTCCTCATAATCCCATCATGTGACATGTCCTCCTCATAATCCCAACATGTGTTATATCTTCCTCATAATCCCATCATGTGACATGTCCTCCTCATAATCCCATCATGTGTTATATCCTCATCATAATCCCATCATGTGACATGTCCTCCTCGTAATCCCATCATGTGTTATATCCTCAACATAATGCCATCATGTGTTATATCCTCATCATAATCCCATCATGTGACATGTCCTCCTCATAATCCCATCATGTGTTATATCCTCATCATTATCCCATCATGTGTTATATCCTCATCATAATCCAATCATCCTCATTACACTATTATAAATCCCTCAGCTGCACCAAAAATGGACAGCAAGATGCAAGGTTGCGGTAAACTAATGTAGCATGTCTCTGGTGTCGTCCTCTTGTCCTGTTTATATAATATAACATGTCCCTGGTGTCGTCCTCTTGTCCTGTTTATATAATATAACATGTCCCTGGTGTCGTCCTCTTGTCCTGTTTATATAATATAACATGTCCCTGGTGTCGTCCTCTTGTCCTGTTTATATAATATAACATGTCTCTGGTGTCGTCCTCTTGTCCTGTTTATATAATATAACATGTCTCTGGTGTCGTCCTCTTGTCCTGTTTATATAATATAACATGTCTCTAGTGTCGTCCTCTTGTCCTGTTTATATAATATAACATGTCCCTGGTGTCGTCCTCTTGTCCTGTTTATATAATATAACATGTCTCTAGTGTCGTCCTCTTGTCCTGTTTATATAATATAACATGTCTCTGGTGTCGTCCTCTTGTCTTGTTCAACATTCATAAGCAGTAAAACAGTACACACACACACACACGCACACGCACACACACACACACACACACAAACACACACACACACACACACACACACACACACACACACACACACACACACACACACACACACACACACACACACACACACACACACACACACACACAGAGCAGACAGCAGACAGCAGACAGAGACACACACAGAGCAGACAGCAGACATCGACACACACAGTAATAACTGACTAAGTAAATCCCATAAGCTTAAAATGTATAGAAAAATAATTCATGAGTTTCGAGTTTGAATCCTGTATATGTCGGTTGAATATTTGCTGTGTAATTTCAATAATGGTGAAGTGGTGGGAGTGTTTCTTGAGGCTGTTGTATTTCCAATTCTGTTGCTCACTCACATGGAAAAGTAGCTTTGTAATTGACTGGCTCTGCTCATCATGGCTTCTGTTTCCGCACCAAATGACAGCAGCCTATTAACATTACATATATCTGCCTGCCAGACAAACCATGAATGTCAGAGTACATTAGAGAAGCATTCTACTGACACCTGTCATTATTCTCAGAACAGCTCATCCACGTATGGACCTTGCTTGCAAACACAGGTCAAAAATGTGTGATTCCTGTTTGGACCACATAGCATTTCATGAAAATATATGTAAAGATGTAATGATATAAAGATGATGTAATGATGTGAAGATGATGTAAAGATGTAATGATATAAAGATAATGTAATGATGTAATGATGTAATGATGTAATGTTGTAATGATGTAAAGATATAAAGACGATGTAATGATGTAAAGATGATGTAATGATGTAATGATGTAATCATGTAATAATGTAATGATGTAAAGATATAAAGAAGATGTAATGATGTAATGATGTAATGATGTAATGATGTAATGATGTAATGATATAAAGATGATGTAATGATGTAATGATGTAATGATGTAATGATGTAAAGATATAAAGACGATGTAATGATGTAATGATGTAATGATGTACTGATGTAAAGATATAAAGACGATGTAATGATGTAATGATGTAAAGATGATGTAATGATGTAATGATGTAATGATGTAATTATGTAATGATGTGATGATGTAATGATGTAAAGATATAAAGACGATGTAATGATGTAATGATGTAATGATGTAAAGATATAAAGACGATGTAATGATGTAATGATGTAATGATGTAAAGATGATGTAATGATGTAATGTTGTAATGATGTAAAGATATAAAGACGATGTAATGATATAAAGATAATGTAATGATGTAATGTTGTAATGATGTAAAGATATAAAGACGATGTAATGATGTAAAGATGATGTAAAGATATAAAGACGATGTAATGATGTAAAAGATGATGTAATGATGTAAAGATGTAAAGATGTAATGATGTAAAGATGATGTAATGATGTAAAGATGTAAAGATGTAATTATGTAAAGATGATGTAATAATGTAATGATGTAAAGATGATGTAATAATGTAATGATGTAAAGATGATGTAATGATGTAATAATGTAATGATGTAATGATGTAAAGATTACATAATAATGTAAAGATAATGTATTTATGTAAAGATGTAATGATGTAACGATGTAAAGATGATGTAAAGATATAATGATTATGTAATGATGTAAAGATGTAAAGATGATGTAATAATGTAAAGATAATATATTGATGTAAAGATGTAATAATGTAAAGATGATGTAAAGATATAAATATGTAATGACGTAAAGATGATGTAATAATGTAAAGATAATGTATTTATGTAAAGATGTAATGATGTAACGATGTAAAGATGATGTAAAGATATAATGATGATGTAATGATGTAAAGATGTAAAGACGATGTAATAATGTAAAGATAATATATTGATGTAAATATGTAATGATGTAACGATGTAAAGATGATGTAAAGATGTAATGATGTAAAGATGATGTAATGATGTAATGATGTAAAGATGATGTAATGATGTAATGATGCAATGTTGTAATGATGTAAAGATGTAAAGACGATGTAATGATATAAAGATGATGTAATGATGTAAAGATGATGTAATGACGTAAAGATGATGTAATGATGTAAAGATGTTGTAATGATGTAAAGATGGGTGTTTTGTAAAGATGATGTAATCATGTAAAGATAATGTAATAATGTTCTGATGTAAAGATGATTTAATGATGTAAAGATGTATCGATGTAAAGATGATGTAATAATGTTCTGATGTTAAGATGATGTAATGATGTAATGATGTAATGATGTAATGATGTAAAGATGTAAAGACGATGTAATGATGTAAGATGATGTAATGATGTAAAGATGATGTAATGATGTAAAGATGATGTAATGATGTAAAGATGATGTAATAATGTTCTGATGTAAAGATTATGTAATTTTGTAATGATGTAATGATGTAAAGATGTAAAGATGATGTAATGATGTAAAGATGATGTAATGACTTAAAGTTGATGTAATGATGTAAAGATGATGTAATGATGTAAAGATGGGTGTTTTGTTCATGATGCTTCCTATTTGCTTCACATAGCATGTCCAATGGCCTTTAAAAAGATAACCCGTTAAGATGGATCTATGATTTAAATAGTTTCTGTTTGAAATTAGAAGTGGTTCCAAAACAGCTATAGAAGAATCACTGATATGTAGAAAATAATATCTCCACTGCTGTACATCTCTACATGTGTTGTCAAAAACTGTCGTTATGGAGCTCTTGAAGTTCAAGATGTTCAATTGATGTTCAGTTTTAGTTATGGAAAACTGTCAGGTATCAGAAAATGCTTAATATTTCATCCTGGCTGAGTAGAGGCTAGTGTAGCAGTCTCAACAGAGAAGATTTCTACCTGACAGAATAGAGTCTAGTGTAGCAGTCTCTACAGAGAAGGTTTCTACCTGACAGAATAGAGTCTAGTGTAGCAGTCTCTACAGAGAAGGTTTCTACCTGACAGAATAGAGTCTAGTGTAGCAGTCTCTACAGAGAAGGTTTCTACCTGACAGAATAGAGTCTAGTGTAGCAGTCTCTACAGAGGTTTCTACCTGACAGAATAGAGTCTAGTGTAGCAGTCTCTACAGAGAAGGTTTCTACCTGACAGAATATAGTCTAGTGTAGCAGTCTCTACAGAGAAGGTTTCTACCTGACAGAATAGAGTCTAGTGTAGCAGTCTCTACAGAGAAGGTTTCTACCTGACTGAATAGAGTCTAGTGTAGCAGTCTCTACAGAGAAGGTTTCTACCTGACTGAATAGAGTCTAGTGTAGCAGTCTCTACAGAGAAGGTTTCTACCTGACAGAATAGAGTCTAGTGTAGCAGTCTCAACAGAGAAGGTTTCTACCTGACAGAATATAGTCTAGTGTAGCAGTCTCTACAGAGAAGGTTTCTACCTGACAGAATAGAGTCTAGTGTAGCAGTCTCTACAGAGAAGGTTTCTACCTGACAGAATAGAGTCTAGTGTAGCAGTCTCTACAGAGAAGGTTTCTACCTGACAGAATAGAGTCTAGTATAGCAGTCTCAACAGAGAAGGTTTCTACCTGACAGAATAGAGGCTAGTGTAGCAGTCTCTACAGAGAAGGTTTCTACCTGACAGAATAGAGTCTAGTGTAGCAGTCTCAACAGAGCAGGTTTCTACCTGACAGAATAGAGTCTAGTGTAGCAGTCTCTACAGAGAAGGTTTCTACCTGACTGAAAAGAGTCTAGTGTAGCAGTCTCTACAGAGAAGGTTTCTACCTGACTGAATAGAGTCTAGTGTAGCAGTCTCTACAGAGAAGGTTTCTACCTGACTGAATAGAGTCTAGTGTAGCAGTCTCTACAGAGAAGGTTTCTACCTGACAGAATAGAGTCTAGTGTAGCAGTCTCAACAGAGAAGGTTTCTACCTGACAGAATATAGTCTAGTGTAGCAGTCTCTACAGAGAAGGTTTCTACCTGACAGAATAGAGTCTAGTGTAGCAGTCTCTACAGAGAAGGTTTCTACCTGACAGAATAGAGTCTAGTGTAGCAGTCTCTACAGAGAAGGTTTCTACCTGATAGAATAGAGTCTAGTGTAGCAGTCTCTACAGAGAAGGTTTCTACCTGACAGAATAGAGTCTAGTGTAGCAGTCTCAACAGAGAAGGTTTCTACCTGACAGAATAGAGTCTAGTGTAGCAGTCTCTACAGAGAATGTTTCTACCTGACAGAATAGAGTCTAGTGTAGCAGTCTCTACAGAGACGGTTTCTACCTGACTGAATAGAGTCTAGTGTAGCAGTCTCTACAGAGAAGGTTTCTACCTGACAGAATAGAGTCTAGTGTAGCAGTCTCTACAGAGAAGGTTTCTACCTGACAGAATAGAGTCTAGTGTAGCAGTCTCTACAGAGAAGGTTTCTACCTGACAGTATAGAGTCTAGTGTAGCAGTCTCTACAGAGAATGTTTCTACCTGACAGAATAGAGTCTAGTGTAACAGTCTCTACAGAGAAGGTTTCTACCTGACAGAATAGAGTCTAGTGTAGCAGTCTCTACAGAGAAGGTTTCTACCTGACAGAATAGAGTCTAGTATAGCAGTCTCTACAGAGAAGGTTTCTACCTGACAGAATAGAGTCTAGTGTAGCAGTCTCTACAGAGAAGGTTTCTACCTGACAGAATAGAGTCTAGTGTAGCAGTCTCTACAGAGAAGGTTTCTACCTGACAGAATAGAGTCTAGTGTAGCAGTCTCTACAGAGAAGGTTTCTACCTGACAGAATAGAGTCTAGTATAGCAGTCTCAACAGAGAAGGTTTCTACCTGACAGAATAGAGTCTAGTGTAGCAGTCTCTACAGAGAAGGTTTCTACCTGACAGAATAGAGTCTAGTGTAGCAGTCTCTACAGAGAAGGTTTCTACCTGATAGAATAGAGTCTAGTGTAGCAGTCTCTACAGAGAAGGTTTCTACCTGACAGAATAGAGTCTAGTGTAGCAGTCTCAACAGAGAAGGTTTCTACCTGACAGAATAGAGTCTAGTGTAGCAGTCTCTACAGAGAATGTTTCTACCTGACAGAATAGAGTCTAGTGTAGCAGTCTCTACAGAGACGGTTTCTACCTGACTGAATAGAGTCTAGTGTAGCAGTCTCTACAGAGAAGGTTTCTACCTGACAGAATAGAGTCTAGTGTAACAGTCTCTACAGAGAAGGTTTCTACCTGACAGAATAGAGTCTAGTGTAGCAGTCTCTACAGAGAAGGTTTCTACCTGACAGTATAGAGTCTAGTGTAGCAGTCTCTACAGAGAATGTTTCTACCTGACAGAATAGAGTCTAGTGTAACAGTCTCTACAGAGAAGGTTTCTACCTGACAGAATAGAGTCTAGTGTAGCAGTCTCTACAGAGAAGGTTTCTACCTGACAGAATAGAGTCTAGTATAGCAGTCTCTACAGAGAAGGTTTCTACCTGACAGAATAGAGTCTAGTGTAGCAGTCTCTACAGAGAAGGTTTCTACCTGACAGAATAGAGTCTAGTGTAGCAGTCTCTACAGAGAAGGTTTCTACCTGACAGAATAGAGTCTAGTGTAGCAGTCTCAACAGAGAAGGTTTCTACCTGACAGAATAGAGTCTAGTATAGCAGTCTCAACAGAGAAGGTTTCTACCTGACAGAATAGAGGCTAGTGTAGCAGTCTCTACAGAGAAGGTTTCTACCTGACAGAATAGAGTCTAGTGTAGCAGTCTCTACAGAGAAGGTTTCTACCTGACAGAATAGAGTCTAGTGTAGCAGTCTCTACAGAGAAGGTTTCTACCTGACAGAATAGAGTCTAGTGTAGCAGTCTCTACAGAGAAGGTTTCTACCTGACAGAATAGAGTCTAGTGTAGCAGTCTCTACAGAGAAGGTTTCTACCTGACAGAATAGAGTCTAGTGTAGCAGTCTCTACAGAGAAGGTTTCTACCTGACAGAATAGAGTCTAGTGTAGTAGTCTCTACAGAGAAGGTTTCTACCTGACAGAATAGAGGCTAGTGTAGCAGTCTCTACAGAGAAGGTTTCTACCTGACAGAATAGAGTCTAGTGTAGCAGTCTCTACAGAGAAGGTTTCTACCTGACAGAATAGAGTCTAGTGTAGCAATGGAATCTTCATTTAAGCGGAGATACACCCTGAGACCAGGGTCGTTTTCACAAGGGAGCCGTGTTTGTGCAATTTCATAAGACAAATATTAACCAAAATATAACCAGTCAAACACAGCACAACACAAATATTCAAGAAAAACAAGTACATTCTGAATAAGAAGGTCCCCAATCTATATTTGTAATTGCCTGAGCAGCACCAGAACATCCAATTGTAAAGTATTGCAGTCGGTTCCAGCAATGAGATGCTTTAATTTAAAACTAAAAGCAGAATTACCTAGTTTGGTGGAGACCTGAGGAATCCCAAGAGTTAACCAACCTTGTGAATGGGTTTTATATCTCATGTTTTAAGCTTGTCAACAAAAATAAAATAATGAAGTCATCTACTATAATGAGAACCATCCTTTTTATACATTATGCGGCGATGCGTATTAAAACCGTCCCCTGTGATAAAGCGAAGGGCGATACGGTAGACGGAATACAAAGGTTTTAAGAGTAGTGGCTTCTGCGGCCTGGCCAATGGAGAATCACCAGAGCCAGGAGCTGGCTGGAAGGTTGACTGATCGCTCTACTTCATGGTGTTTAGGAAGAGGCAAGATACAGAATATTTATATCAAAGAAACGCACTTTAAATCTCAGCTTTTTAACTGGTTCATCCAGATGTAAAAAAAAAAAAAAAACATCTCAATGCAAATGCTTAGATATTTATAGGCTCAATGAGAGAACCGTCAGATGGTTAAATACAGGACATCAATGAGAGAACCATCAGATGGTTAAATACAGGACATCAATGAGAGAACCATCAGATGGTTAAATACAGGACATCAATGAGAGAACCGTCAGATGGTTAAATACAGGACATCAATGAGAGAACCGTCAGATGGTTAAATACAGGACATCAATGAGAGAACCGTCAGATGGTTAAATACAGGACATCAATGAGAGAACCGTCAGATGGTTAAATACAGGACATCAATGAGAGAACCGTCAGATGGTTAAATACAGGACATCAATGAGAGAACCATCAGATGGTTAAATACAGGACATCAATGAGAGAACCATCAGATGGTTAAATACAGGACATCAATGAGAGAACCATCAGATGGTTAAATACAGGACATCAATGAGAGAACCGTCAGATGGTTAAATACAGGACATCAATGAGAGAACCGTCAGATGGTTAAATACAGGACATCAATGAGAGAACCGTCAGATGGTTAAATACAGGACATCAATGAGAGAACCGTCAGATGGTTAAATACAGGACATCAATGAGAGAACCGTCAGATGGTTAAATACAGGACATCAATGAGAGAACCGTCAGATGGTTAAATACAGGACATCAATGAGAGAACCGTCAGATGGTTAAATACAGGACATCAATGAGAGAACCGTCAGATGGTTAAATACAGGACATCAATGAGAGAACCGTCAGATGGTTAAATACAGGACATCAATGAGAGAACCGTCAGATGGTTAAATACAGGACATCAATGAGAGAACCGTCAGATGGTTAAATACAGGACATCAATGAGAGAACCGTCAGATGGTTAAATACAGGACATCAATGAGAGAACCGTCAGATGGTTAAATACAGGACATCAATGAGAGAACCGTCAGATGGTTAAATACAGGACATCAATGAGAGAACCGTCAGATGGTTAAATACAGGACATCAATGAGAGAACCGTCAGATGGTTAAATACAGGACATCAATGAGAGAACCATCAGATGGTTAAATACAGGACATCAATGAGAGAACCATCAGATGGTTAAATACAGGACATCAATGAGAGAACCGTCAGATGGTTAAATACAGGACATCAATGAGAGAACCGTCAGATGGTTAAATACAGGACATCAATGAGAGAACCATCAGATGGTTAAATACAGGACATCAATGAGAGAACCGTCAGATGGTTAAATACAGGACATCAATGAGAGAACCATCAGATGGACAAATACAGTACAATTCTCTAGAAACATGTTGCAGACATTTCCCCCAGCCACACAACCAACCATGACTCAGCACCACTCAGCCCAATACACCACCCAACCAGGGACGAGAGGAGAGGAAGCACAGTTCATTAGACTAATTACGTAACAGTGGCTTAGCCTTCCATTACAGAATGTGCTTTTAATCTATTGTCCAGATACCCGTGGGATGATCACGTTATAAACTTTAATTGATTGTCTAGTTACCCGTGGGATGATCACGTTATAAACTTTAATTGATTGTCTAGCTAACCGTGCGATGATCGTGTTGGAAGCTCCTATTAAGCCACAAAATCTGACCCCAGACCTGTCAGTGTGAAGAATCCTCTCAGCATGCGTCTGAAATGGAACCCTGTTCCCTACGCAGTGCACTACTTTAGACCAGAGTCCTGTACCCTGTTCCCTACGCAGTGCACTAATTTAGACCAGAGTCCTGTACCCTATTCCCTACGCAGTGCACTCCTTGGTACATCAAACAGAGATACACACACCCTAACACCCTAAGAGTCCTGTACCCTATTCCCTACGCAGTGCACTCCTTTGTACATCAAACACAGATACACATACCCTAACCGAAAGGTTGCTGGATCGAATCCCCGAGCTGACAAGATACAAATCTGTCGATCTGCCCCTGAGCAAGGCAGTTAACCCACTGCTCCCCGGGGCGCTGAAGACGAGGATGTCGATTAAGCCCCCCCCCCCAATTTCCTATTCCCTTCCCTATTCCCATTCCTATTCCCTTTCCCTTTCCTATTCCCTTTCCTATTCCCTTTTCCTTTCCTATTCCCTTTCCTATTCCCCTTTCCTTTCCTATTTCATTCCTATTCCTATTCCCTTTCCAATTCCCTTTACTATTCCCTTTCCATTTCCTATTCCCTTTCCTATTCCTTTTCTATTTCCTATTCCCTTTCCTATTCCCATTTGTCACCCCCTGGTCTTAGTATTTTGTGTTTTCTTTATTATTTTGATCAGGCCAGGGTGTGACATGGGTTATTTATGTGGTGTGTTTTGTCTAGGGTTTTTTGTAGGTCATGGGATTGTGGTTAGTGGGGTTGTCTAGAAAAGTCTATGGTTGCCTGTGGTGGTTCTCAATCAGAGGCAGGTGTTTATCGTTGTCTCTGATTGGGAACCATATTTAGGCAGCCATATTCCTTGAGTGTTTCGTGGGTGATTGTTCCTGTCTTTGTGTTTGGTTTGCACCAGATAGGGCTGTTTAGGTTTTTCACGTTACGTTTATTGTTTTGTTCGTTATTATCTTTATTAAAGATGTATCGAGATAACCACGCTGCATTTTGGTCCTCCTCTCCTTCCTCTCCTTCGACACAAGAAAACCTTAACAGAATCACCCACCACAACAGGACCAAGCGGCGTGGTGACAGGCAGCGGCAGCAGGAGCAGCGAAGTATGGAATATACAACTTGGGAGGAAATAGACAGGTGGGCGGTCGACCCAGGGAGAGTGCCGGAGCCCGCCTGGGATTCGCTGGAGCAGTGCGAGGAGAGTTATAGGAGAATGGAGTTGGAGAGACGAACACGGCGGCGTGGATGGAAGCCCGAGAGTCAGCCCCAAAAATGTATTGGGAGGGGGCACAGGGAGAGTGTGGCAGAGTCAGGAGTCAGACCTGAGCCAACTCCCCCTGTTTATCGTAAGGAGCCAAGGAGGAAACCAGAACCAGAGCCGGTGTTGGAGGTGAGCGAAGCAGAGACTGTGAATGAGTTAATGGGGAAATTGTAGGAGAGAGTTATGAGGGAGTTGCTGTCTTTGTGCATGAGGCACGGAATTCGCCCGACGGAGCGTGTCGGGGATTTGATGGGTCAGCTCTCCATACTCGTCCTGAGGTGCGTGCTTGTCGGCTGGTGAAGATGGTGCCAGCCTCACGCACCAGGCCTCCTGTGCACCTCCCTAGCCTTGCACGTCCTGTGCCAGCTCAGGACACAGTGCGCCTAGCAGTGCGCCTAGCAGTGCTAACCATGGCGAGCGTGGTACTGGTCAGGCACCGTGTTATGCGGTGGAACCCACGGTGTCCCCAGTACGCGTGCTTAGCCCGGTACGCTACATCTCAGCTCCTCACATCTGCCGGGCTAGGGTGAAGATCCAGCCAGGGCGGTTGGTGCCAGCCCTGCTCTCAAGACCTCCAGTGCGCCTTCACGGTCCGGTTCATCCAGTGCCACCTCCACACACCAGCCCTCCGGTGGCAGCTCCCCGCACCAGGCTTCCTGTGCGTGTCCTCGGCCCAGTGCCAGCACCACGCACCAGGCCTACAGTGCGCTTCGCCTGTCCAGCGCTGCCAAAGCCGTCCTCCTCTCCAGCGCTGCCAGAGCCTTCCTCCTCTACCGGAGTCTCCCGCCTGTTCAACGCCGCCAGAGCTGTCAGTCTGCAAAGAGCTGCCAGTCTGCAAGGAGCCGCCAGAGCTATCAGTCTGCATGGAGCAGCCAGAGCTGCCAGTCTGCATGGAGCAGCCAGAGCTGCCAGTCTGCATGGAGCAGCCAGAGCTGCCAGTCTGCATGGAGCAGCCAGAGCTGCCAGTCTGCATGGAGCAGCCAGAGCCGCCAGTCTGCATGGAGCAGCCAGAGCCGCCAGTCTGCATGGAGCAGCCAGAGCCGCCAGTCAGCATGGAGCAGCCAGAGCCGCCAGTCAGCATGGAGCAGCCAGAGCCGTCAGTCTGCCAGGATCCGCCAGTCAGCCAGGATCTGCCAGAACCACCAGCCAGCCAGGATCTGCCAGTGCCATCAACCTGCCTGAGCTTCCCCTCAGTCCCGAGCTTCCCCTCAGTCCCGAGCTTCCCCTCAGTCCCGAGCTTCCCCTCAGTCCCGAGCTATCCCTCAGTCCCGAGCTACCCCTCAGTCCCGAGCTTCCCCTCAGTCCCGAGCTATCCCTCAGTCCCGAGCTACCCCTCAGTCCCGAGCTACCTCAGTCCAGTGGGGCCCTTGGTTAGGGTTACTAGGCCAAGGTTGGCGGCGAGGGTCGCCAATCCTAGGACGCGATGTAAGTGGACTAAGACTATGTTGGAGTGGGGTCCACGTCCCGCGCCGGAGCCACCACCGTGGACAGACACCCACCCGGACCCTCCCCTATGGGTTTAGCTGGTCAAAGTAGTGCACCACATAGGGAATAGGGTTTGATGTACAAAGTAGTGCACTGCAGAGGGAATAGGAAAGGGAAAAGGAAAGGGAATAGGAAAGGGAATAGGAAATGGAAAAGGGAAAATGAAAGGGAATGGGAAATGGAATAGGAAATGGAATTGGAATATTCCTTATGTGGTGCACTACTCTTGACCCTTGCCTCTGAGGATAGTGTAATTGTATGTCTATTTTAACAAAAAATGTCTCTCATGCAACAATTGGATGAATCGTTTTATTGAATTTGTCGTCCATGATTGTTCAATGAGTCGACATTTGATGGCGTTATTCTGTATGACACCGTAGAGTGGCTGTTTGTTGAATGGCACAAGCCGACCTGAACGGATTTGGTAGAGTGATCCCTCGTGCAGTCGTAATACTAAACTACAATGGGAAGAAGACTTTAATTCCATCTCGGTGGAAAGCTTGTCCACAGCCTAACGTTCTGAGCTTACTTTCCTCTCCTTCCTGTGTTTATTAACATGAAGAATTATACAACAACGAGACTAGGAGTCTAAAACACCACAGGACCAGAGCTTCTTTATAAACTAATCAACCTCACCACAGGACCAGAGCTGCTTTATAAACTAATCAACCTCACCACAGGACCAGAGCTGCTTGATAAACTAATCAACCTCACCACAGGACCAGAGCTGCTTTATAAACGAATCAACACCACAGGTGGTTTTATTTGCTGTAGTATCAGAGCGAGCGAAGAGCTGACTGGTTGGCAGTAGAATTGTTTTAATGCCCTAAGTGTACAATACATTGATTTGGTTCATTTCTTCCCTCGCTTGATTACCTCTGTGATGCATGTGCAGTGCACAGTAAGGCGTTTGGCCCGTTTCAGAGCAAACAAATCATTTATGATGTGGGCATTTACTGCCTAGCCATTTGTACTGCTCAGCTCTACTCAACCTGCTGTATATCTAGTCTGGAGTGAGGAAGGGAGGGAGGATGAGGAGGGAGGAGGAAGGGGTGGAGGAAGGGAAGGAGGAGGGAGGAGGACAAAGGAGGAAGGGGAGGAGGAGGTAGAGAGAGAGGGGTGAGGAGGAGGAAGGAGGGGGAGGAGGAGAGAGAGAGGGGGGAGGAGGGAGGGGGAGGAAGAGAGGAAGGAAGGAAGGAAGGGAGGAAGGAAGGAAGGAAATTGCATTACTGTTGTAAGGGAACACCCCCCTGAAATGGACAAAAATGAATGGGAAGTCATTGGCACTGGACAAACCATATACACGGTGTCCAATATCACTCAATTTGGCGTCGTTTCGTTCAAAGTTGATTGCAAATGCCATATGGCAAATGACAGGTGTAACACTTTAAAAATCCAAGTGCGCTCCACCGTGGTTTTTCATGTTGCAAATGCAACACAAGTCAACATCCAAAAGCAACATTTTGAAAAAGTGAAAAAAAAGTTTTTGTCAATTACACATATACTTTTGTCCAATTTTATTATCATTATTTTTATTTTTTATTTAACTTGTGCATAAGGCATATGTTTTGTCCATTTGCAATATGATTTAATAAGAAGTGAAAAGTAAAAAATAGCAGAAATTTTGAAAAAACTTCACACACCCTTTGAAAAGTGCTTTCTGGACCATTTTTCAAAATTCTTTCAATTTTTGTGTCAATTACACATGTATAAAAACTGTATCAACATACTTTAGTCATATTTTATTATCATCATTTGTTTTGTTTTACTTGTGCATAAGGCATATGTTTTCTCCATTTGCAATATGATTTCATAGAAAGTCAAAGTCAAAAGTCAAAAATATCAAACATTTTGAAAAAATCTTCACACACCCTTAAAAAAAGTGCTTTCTGGACCGTTTTTAGAAATTCTTTCGAATTTTGTGTCAATTACACACGTATAAGAACAGTATCAACATACTTTATGTTTTTTTTTTACTTGTGCATAAGGCATATGTTTTGGCCATTTGCAATATGATTTCATAGGAAGTCAAAAGTCGAAAATGTGAACTTATTTTTAAAAACGCATCACCCCCTTAAAAAAGTGCTTTCTGGTCCATTTTTCGAAATTCTTTCAGTTTTTGTCAATTAATCATGTGTAAGAACTCTAGAATATACTTTTGTCAACTTTTATTATCATAATTTTAATTTATTTTTTTACTTGTGGATAAGGCATATGTTTTGTCCATTTGCAATATGATTTCATAGGAAGTCAAAAGTCAAAGTCAGAAGTCACTTTTTTGGGGCCAAATGACATAAGAAATTTGACATGCTCAAAAATCCTGCAGAAATGCAAAATTGACTGGCCTGATGAACACAGGATGGCCAGGCAGTGATAGTTGTTCCTTTCCATCACTCGTTGTGTTGACTTCATCATGTCCATTTGGTGATGTTTTTTTCACTGTTGAATCATATTGCAAATGCACGTGCATTTGCAATACGTTTCAATGGGCATTTACCATCACGAATTTGTCATGCTCAAAAATCCTGCAGGAATGCAAAATTGACTGGCCTGATGAACACAGGATGGCCAGGCAGTGATAGTTGTTCCTTTCCATCACTCGTTGTGTTGACTTCATCATGTCCATTTGGTGATGTTTTTTTCACTGTTGAATCATATTGCAAATGCACGTGCATTTGCAATACGTTTCAATGGGCATTTACCATCACGAATTTGTCATGCTCAAAAATCCTGCAGGAATGCAAAATTGACTGGCCTGATGAACACAGGATTGCCGGGCAGTGATAGTTGCTCCTTTCCATCGCTCGTTGTGTTGATTTCATCATGTCCATTTGGTGATTTTTTTTCACTATTGAATCATATTGCAAATGCACGTGCATTTGCAATATGTTTCAATGGGCATGTACTATCACGAATTTGGCATGCTCAAAAGTCAAACTATACTTTGCTCAAACTACACTTTTGTCAACTTTTATTATCATGTTTTTTTTTAAAAACTTGTGCATAAGGCATATGTTTTGTCCATTTGCAATATGATTTCATAGGAAGTCAAAAGTCATAGTCAAAAGTCACTTTTTTTGGGCCAAATGCCATAAGAAAGTTGACGTGCTCAAAAATCCTGCAGAAATGCAAAATTTACTGGCCTGATGAACACAGGATGGCCGGGCAGTGAAAATCCTGCAGAAATGCAAAATTGACTGGCCTGATGAACACAGGATGGCCGGGCAGTGATAGTGGTTCCTCTCCATCACTCGTTGTGTTGATTTCATCATGTCCATTTGGTGATGTTTTTTTCACTGTTGAATCATATTGCAAATGCATGTGTATTTGCAATATGGTTCAATGGGCATTTACCATCACGAATTTGTCATGCTCAAAAATAGAAATTATTTTAACTTGTTGAAGCAAAGTTCAGGGGTAGATTTTCAGATTCCTTTCTCTGCATGTTGAACGAGTGGTTTACTCAAATCGATGGCGCCAACTAAACAGACTTTTTGAGATATAAAGAAGGATTTTAACTAACAAAACAACACTACATGTTATAGCTGGGACCCTTTGGGTGACAAATCAGAGAAATATTTTCTAAAATAAAGTGAATATGTAATCGTTATTTGTGAATGTATGAAACCTGTGCCGGTGGAAAAACATGTGGGGCATCGTCCTCAAACAATCGCATGGCGTGTTTTCGGTGTAATAGCTGCTGTAAATCGGACAGTGCAGTTAGAGGAACAATCATTTAAACTTGCAGCTGATATAAGACACTTATATGTACCTACATTTAATATCCATAATATTTGTCAAAAACACATAACATCTTTTAATAACAGACAGACCCCATCCCCATCTTCACGACAATTTAGTCAATATGACTTGACAAATGATAATTGACCATCCAATGTTATTACAAGGAGTTCAGCTTCCTCAACTTGCTCAATGGTCCCACCCTTTATACACACATCCAGTTGATGTTTAGTTGTTACAGAAGGTTTTCAGCCAAGTACTTTTGATTGTAGATGTATTTAAGTATCCGTAACTCCTTGTTTTGAATTCCAGTGAGGATAGTGGCTTTGGGTGCTGACATGTAGAGTGTGGAATCATCCGCGTACATAAAGTCACTCTAGCTTTGTGTAAGACCAATCATTTGTAAAAAAAAATATTTAAAAAATATAGAGAAGCGTAATGGCCTAAGGACTCTGCCCTGAGGGACACCACACTGTACATATCTGATGTTAAAGAAGCTTTCCCTTAACTAGTGAAGACAGGATGAACCATTCCACGGTGTGGTTGGATGTATTAGAGGACCCTGTAACACTACCACACAGGAAATGGGATGTTTCCTTTGGTGCTTCCTGAACGCTTGGACTCCAGGAGACATAGAGTCACAAGGGGTAGAAGGGAGGTGTAGGCAGGGAAAGATCAGAGAGGAGAGAGGAACAGAGAGCAGTAGATTAGTAGAGAGGAGAGGACCAGAGAGGAGAGGACCAGAGAGGAGAGGACCAGAGAGGAGACGACCAGAGAGGAAAGGATCAGAGAGGAGAGGACCGAAGAGGAGAGGACCGGAGAGGAGAGGAGAGGACCGGAGAGGAGAGGACCAGAGAGGAAAGGACCAGAGAGGAAAGGACCAGAGAGGAGAGGACCAAAGACGAGAGGACCGGAGAGGAGAGGACCGGAGAGGACCGGAGAGGAGAGGAAAGGACCGGAGAGGAGAGGAGAGGACCGGAGAGGAGAGGACCAGAGAGGAGAGGACCGGAGAGGAGAGGACCAGAGAGGAGAGGACCGGAGAGGAGAGGACCAGAGAGGAGAGGACCGGAGAGGAGAGGAGAGGAGAAAGGGAGCAGAGAGGAACAGCGATGAGTAGAGAGGCATCTCAACCACACAGGACTTTTACAGCCCAATGTGTTTTATGTTGATACCTCTGAGCACAGGTCGCTATCAGACCTATTTGGAAGAACAAATTTACTTATCAAAATGTTAAGACATAGCCTGCAGAATAACAGAATAGGATTAGTACATTCTACTAGTGAAGTCAGTCAGTTGACCGCTAATAGAGGTTAGCATCTGGTCACGTGATAGAGAAGCATTGGGACAGAAGCCCAGAGGAGTGGACCCCTGGGACACAGGAGATAAGAGAGGAGACAGAGACTGACACTGGGCTGAGGGAGGTGAGGTGGAAGAGAGGGATGTCAGAGAGAGAAAGAGACAGAGAGAGAGAGAGAGAGAGAGAGAGAGTGATGGGAAGAGAGGGCTGGAGGAGAGGTAAGCGCAAGGAGATCTGGGTTGCTGTCCAGAGACTTTCCAAAGGAGAGGAGCAAAGAGGAGTCGCAGAATAACAGAGTAGGATTAGTATATTCTACCTCCGTTACCTTCTGCTTCCTACCTTCTGCTCCTTAACCTTCTGCTCCGTTACTTTCTGCTTTCCTACCTGCAGATCCATTAGCTTCTGCTCCGTTACCTTCTGATCCATGACCTTCTGCTCCGTTACCTTCTGCTTTTTTTACCTTCTGCTCTGTTACCTTCTGTTCTGTTACCTTCTAATCTGTTACCTTCTGATCCCTTACTTTCTGCTTTCCTACCTGCAGATCCATTAGCTTCTGCTCCGTTACCTTCTGATCCGTTACCTTCTGCTCCGTTACCTTCTGCTCTGTTACCTTCTGCTCTGTTACCTTCTGCTTTGTTACCTTCTTCTCTGTTACCTTCTGATCCATTACCTTCTGCTTTGTTACCTTCTCCTCTGTTACCTTCTGCTTTGTTACCTTCTGCTCTGTTACCTTATGATCCGTTACCTTCTGATTTGTTAACTTCTGCTCCATTACCTTCTGCTTTGTTACCTTCTGATCTGTTACCTTCTGCTCCATTACCTTCTGCTTTGGTAACTTCTGCTCTGTTACCTTCTGATCCGTTACCTTCTGCTCTGTTACCTTCTGATCCGTTACCTTCTGCTTTGTTACCTTCTGCTTTGTTACCTTCTGCTCCATTGCCTTCTGCTCCATTACCTTCTGCTCCGTTACCTTCTGCTCTGTTACCTTCTGCTCTGTTACCTTCTGCTTTTTTTATCTTCTGCTCCGTTACCTTCTGCTCCATTACGTTCTGCTCCGTTACCTTCTGCTCCGTTACCTTCTGCTCCGTTACCTTCTGCTCCGTTACCTTCTGCTCCATTACCTTTTCCTCTGTTACCTTCTGCTCCGTTACCTTCTGCTTCGTTACCTTCTGCTCCGTTACCTTCTTCTCTGTTACCTTCTGCTCTGTTACCTTTCTGCTTCGTTAACTTCTGCTCTGTTACCTTCTGTTTTGTTACCTTCTTCTCTGTTACCTTCTTATCCGTTACCTTCTGCTTTTTTACCTTCTCCTCCATTACCTTCTGCTCTGTTACCTTCTGCTCTGTTACCTTCTGCTTTTTTTATCTTCTGCTCCGTTACCTTCTGCTCCATTACGTTCTGCTCCATTACCTTCTGCTTTGTTACCTTCTGATCTGTTACCTTCTGCTCCATTACCTTCTGCTTTGGTAACTTCTGCTCTGTTACCTTCTGATCCGTTACCTTCTGCTCTGTTACCTTCTGATCCGTTACCTTCTGCTTTGTTACCTTCTGCTTTGTTACCTTCTGCTCCATTGCCTTCTGCTCCATTACCTTCTGCTCCGTTACCTTCTGCTCTGTTACCTTCTGCTCTGTTACCTTCTGCTTTTTTTATCTTCTGCTCCGTTACCTTCTGCTCCATTACGTTCTGCTCCGTTACCTTCTGCTCCGTTACCTTCTGCTCCGTTACCTTCTGCTCCGTTACCTTCTGCTCCATTACCTTTTCCTCTGTTACCTTCTGCTCCGTTACCTTCTGCTTCGTTACCTTCTGCTCCGTTACCTTCTTCTCTGTTACCTTCTGCTCTGTTACCTTTCTGCTTCGTTAACTTCTGCTCTGTTACCTTCTGTTTTGTTACCTTCTTCTCTGTTACCTTCTTATCTGTTACCTTCTGCTTTTTTACCTTCTCCTCCATTACCTTCTGCTCTGTTACCTTCTGCTCTGTTACCTTCTGCTTTTTTTATCTTCTGCTCCGTTACCTTCTGCTCCATTACGTTCTGCTCCCTTACCTTCTGCTCCGTTATCTTCTGCTCCGTTACCTACTGCTATGTTACCTTCTGCTCTGTTACCTTCTGCTCCGTTACCTTCTGCTTCGTTACCTTCTGCTCCGTTACCTTCTGCTCTGTTACCTTCTGCTTTGTTACCTTCTTCTCTGTTACCTTCTGCTCTGTTACCTTCTGCTTCGTTAACTTCTGCTCTGTTACCTTCTGCTTTGTTACCTTCTTCTCTGTTACCTTCTTATCCGTTACCTTCTGCTTTTTACCTTCTCCTCCATTACCTTCTGCTTTGTTACCTTATGACCCATTACCTTCTGCTTTGTTAACTTCTGCTCCGTTACCTTCTGATCCATGACCTTCTGCTCTGTTACCTTCTGCTTTTTTACCTTCTGCTCTGTTACCTTCTGTTCTGTTACCTTCTGCTCTGTTACCTTCTGATCCCTTACTTTCTGCTTTCCTACCTGCAGATCCATTAACTTCTGCTCCGTTACCTTCTGATCCGTTACCTTCTGCTCCGTTACCTTCTGCTCTGTTACCTTCTCCTGTGTTACCTTCTGCTTTGTTACCTTCTGCTCTGTTACCTTCTGCTCTGTTACCTTCTGCTTTGTTACCTTATGCTCTATTACCTTCTGCTTTGTTAACTTTTGCTCTGTTACCTTCTGATCCATTACTTTCTGCTCTGTTACCTTCTGATCCTTTACCTTCTGCTTTGTTACCCTCTGCTCTGTTACCTTCTGCTTTGTTACCTTCTGCTCCATTGCCTTCTGCTCTGTTACCTTCTGCTCCGTTACCTTCTGCTCTGTTACCTTCTGCTCTGTTACCTTCTGCTTTTTTTAATCTTCTGCTCCGTTACCTTTTGCTCCATTACGTTCTGCTCTGTTACCTTCTGCTCCGTTACCTTCTGCTCCATTACCTTCTCCTCTGTTACCTTCTGCTCCATTACCTACTGCTCCGTTACCTTCTGCTCTGTTACCTTCTGCTCTGTTACCTTCTGCTTTGTTATCTTCTGCTCCATTACCTTCTGCTCTATTACGTTCTGCTCCGTTACCTTCTGCTCCGTTACCTTCTGCTCCGTTACCTTCTGCTCCATTACCTTCTCCTCTGTTACCTTCTGCTCCGTTACCTACTGCTATGTTACCTTCTGCTCTGTTACCTTCTGCTCTGTTACCTACTGCTATGTTACCTTCTTCTCTGTTACCTTCTAATTCGTTACCTTCTGCTTTGTTACCTTCTCCTCCATTACTTTCTGCTTTGTTACCTTATGATCCGTTACCTTCTGCTTTGTTACCTTCTGCTCCATTACCTTCTGCTCTGTTGCCTTCTGCTTCGTTACCTTCTGCTCTGGTACCTTCTGCTTTGTTACCTTCTTCTCTGTTACCTTCTGATTCGTTACCTTCTGCTTTGTTACCTTCTCCTCCATTACCTTCTGCTTTGTTACCTTATGATCCGTTACCTTCTGCTCCGTTACCTTCTGCTCCATTACCTTCTCCTCTGTTACCTTCTGCTCCGTTACCTACTGCTATGTTACCTTCTGCTCTGGTACCTTCTGCTTTGTTACCTTCTTCTCTGTTACCTTCTGATTCGTTACCTTCTGCTTTGTTACCTTCTCCTCCATTACCTTCTGCTTTGTTACCTTCTGCTCCATTACCTTCTGCTATGCTACCTTCTGCTCCGTTACCTTCTGCTCCATTACCTTCTGCTCTGTTACCTTCTGCTCTGTTACCTGGTGCTCCATTACCTTCTGCTCTGTTACCTTCTGATCCGTTACCTTCTGCTTTGTTACCTTCTGCTTTGTTACCTTCTGCTCCGTTTCCTTCTGCTTTGTTACCTTCGGCTTCGTTACCTTCTGCTTTGTTAAATTCTGCTTCTTTACATTCTGTTTAGCGCAGAGATGTAGTACAAAATGTGTCTAAAATGTTCAGATAATAGATTACTTTGTCCTCGTTTTGTGTTCTAAGGCCTTTTTATCCTGTTTTTATTGCAGAACACAAAGGCCTGTCAGCAGTTGGAACTACTCTACAAGTTCAGTGACCAAACATCCATGGAGCAGCCTGGGCAGCCAGCCTCTGAATATGAGGACTCTAATCCCACAACGTTACATCTGGCTCTGAACTGAAGCACATTGAAACTAACCCAACTCTACCATTGCATTAGGAAGTACTGCATGAATATTCATAGAAGGGGAAATCAAATCAAATCAAATCAAATCAAATTTATTTATATAGCCCTTCGTACATCAGCTGATATCTTAAAGTGCTGTACAGAAACCCAGCCTAAAACCCCAAACAGCAAGCAATGCAGGTGTAGAAGCACGGTGGCTAGGAAAAACTCCCTAGAAAGGCCAAAACCTAGGAAGAAACCTAGAGAGGAACCAGGCTATGTGGGGTGGCCAGTCCTCTTCTGGCTGTGCCGGGTGGAGATTATAACAGAACATGGCCAAGATGTTCAAATGTTCATAAATGACCAGCATGTTCGAATAATAATAAGGCAGAACAGTTGAAACTGGAGCAGCAGCACGGCCAGGTGGACTGGTGACAGCAAGGAGTCATCATGTCAGGTAGTCCTGGGGCATGGTCCTAGGGCTCAGGTCCTCCGAGAGAGAGAAAGAGAGAAGGAGAGAATTAGAGAACGCACACTTAGATTCACACAGGACACCGAATAGGACAGGAGAAGTACTCCAGATGTAACAAACTGACCCTAGCCCCCCGACACATAAACTACTGCAGCATAAATACTGGAGGCTGAGACAGTAGGGGTCAGGAGACACTGTGGCCCCATCCGAGGACACCCCCGGACAGGGCCAAACAGGAAGGATATAACCCCACCCACTTTGCCAAAGCACAGCCCCCACACCACTAGAGGGATATCTTCAACCACCAACTTACCATCCTGAGACAAGGCTGAGTATAGCCCACAAAGACCTCCGCCACGGCACAACCCAAGGGGGGGAGGGGGGGAGGGCCAACCCAGACAGGATGACCACATCAGTGACTCAACCCACTCAGGTGACGCACCCCCTCCAGGGACGGCATGAGAGAGCCCCAGTAAAGCCAGTGACTCAGCCCCTGTAATAGGGTTAGAGGCAGAGAATCCCAGTGGAAAGAGGGGAACCGGCCAGGCAGAGACAGCAAGGGTGGTTCGTTGCTCCAGAGCCTTTCTGTTCACCCTCCCACTCCTGGGCCAGACTACACTCAAATATGGTTTATCCAAAACAGTCATATAACAGTATCTGATCTAGATCATTACATTTACAGGGTAAACAGTGGTAGTATGACCATACAAGATGTGCCCTAATGAAAGTTGAAATACTAAACGCTGTCAAACAGAAACCTGTAACCCTCGTTTGGGACCTGTTGTTTGGCGTGTGTATGTAGTGTGACAGCTGATATGTCAGTATGCGACAACTGATCTTATTATTTTTATATGCATCATACATTTGTTTCGACCTTAATTTAACTAGGCAAGATCTTGTAGAGCGCATTCGTCCTCAACATCATAGAATCTCTGGTGATTTAACACGTCACCATTACAGAGAACTAACTGACTGACTGTCTGTCTGTCTGTCTGTCTGTCTGTCTGTCTGTCTGTCTGTCTGTCTGTCTGTCTGTCTGTCTGTCTGTCTGTCTGTCTGTCGGTGTGTTTGGCGTCCAATCCAATGGCCAGATGGTGTATGAAATAAAGGGTCGCTGTCACCTAATCCAAAATTATATCAACCACAGAGGGTTCTACTCCCTGTCACCTCCTACAAT
Organism: Oncorhynchus mykiss; assembly: GCF_013265735.2. Taxonomy (NCBI): domain Eukaryota; kingdom Metazoa; phylum Chordata; class Actinopteri; order Salmoniformes; family Salmonidae; genus Oncorhynchus; species Oncorhynchus mykiss. The sequence goes on along the minus strand of NC_048576.1, from coordinate 3,973,158 downwards.
ATTATATCAACCACAGAGGGTTCTACTCCCTGTCACCTCCTACAATATTATATCAACCACAGAGGGTTCTAGTCCCTGTCACCTCCTCCAATATGATATCGACCACAGAGGGTTAAAGTCCCTGTCACCTCCTCCAATATTATATCGACCACAGAAGGTTCTAGTCCCTGTCACCTCCTCCAATATTATATCAACCACAGAGGGATCTAGTCCCTGTCACCTCCTCCAATATTATATCGACCACAGAGGGTTCTAGTCCCTGTAACCTCTAACAAAATTATATCAACCACATATGGTTCTAGTCCCTGTAACCTCCTAAAATATTTGTTTCAACCACAGGGGGTTCAAGTCCCTGTCACCTCCTCCAATATTATATCAACCACAGAGGGTTCTAGTCCCTGTCACCTCCTCCAATATTATATCAACCACAGAGGGTTCTAGTCCCTGTCACCTCCTACAATATTATATCAACCACAGAGGGTTCTAGTCCCTGTCACCTCCTCCAATATTATATCAACCACAGAGGGTTCAAGTCCCTGTCACCTCCTACAATATTATATCGACCACAGAGGGTTCTAGTCCCTGTCACCTCCTCCAATATTATATCAACCACAGAGGGTTCTAGTCACTGTCACCCCCTCCAATATTATATCAACCACAGAGGGTTCTAGTCCCTGTCACCTCCTCCAATATTATATCAACCACAGAGTGGTCTAGTCCCTGACACCTCCTAAAATATTATATCAACCAGATAGGATGTTGAGTCACTGTGATATTCATAATAAGTGTTTTTGACTCGGTGAGACGTTGTGGCGAGAAAGCTTTCTCCCTCTGATTTATGAGACAGCCGATCCGGAACCATCTGACATGGTTGATTAGGTCTTGCTCTTGAGGAAGACAAAAAAAGAAAAGCTTAATTGTAATTGCCCACATATACACTGATTGTACAAAATATTAAAAACACCTTGCTCTTTCCATGACATAGACTGACCAGATGAATCCAGGTAAAAGATACGATTCCTTACTGATGTCACTTGTTAAATCCACTTCAGCCAGTGTAGATGAATTGGAGGAGACGGGTTAAAGAAAGAGGTGTAAACCTTGAGGCAATAGAGACATGGATTGTTTATGTGTGCCCTCCAGAGGGTGAATGGGGAAGATAAAGATATTTAAGTGCCTTTATACGGGGTATGGTAGTAGGTTCCAGGCACACCGGTTTGAATGTGTAAAGAACTGCAACGCTGCTGGGTTCTTCATGCTCAACAGTTTCCCGTGTGTATCAAGAACTCTCCACCACCCTAAGGACATCCAGCCAATTGCTGGAAGCATTGGACATTTTGTAGAGTCCGTGCCCTGACCAACTGAGGCTGTTCTGAGGGATTAAGGGGGTGAAACTTGAGTTTCAAGATTAGCAAGGTGTTCCTAATGTTTTGTATAGTCAGTGTAGATTATTTTATCACCATCACTCTGGTGTTTATTTTTTTATTATATTTTTATTTTGAACTAAAGCAACTGTAGCTATATTTACCTATCACAGGTTGATTAGGTAGCTCCAGTTTTCCTAAACCTGACCCAGTTTGATTAGGTATCAGGGTTAGCTCCAGTTTTCCTAAACCTGACCCAGTTTGATTAGGTATCAGGGTTAGCTCCAGTTTTCCTAAACCTGACCCAGTTTGATTAGGTATCAGGGTTACCTCCAGTTTTCCTGAAGATGACCCAGTTTGATTAGGTATCCGGGTTAGCTCCAGTTTTCCAAAACCTGACCCAGTTTGATTAGGTATCAGGGTAAGCTCCAGTTTTCCTGAAGATGACCCAGTTTGATTAGGTATCCGGGTTAGCTCCAGTTTTCCTAAACCTGACCCAGTTTGATTAGGTATCAGGGTTAGCTCCAGTTTTCCTAAACCTGACCCAGTTTGATTAGGTATCAGGGTTAGCTCCAGTTTTCCTAAACCTGACCCAGTTTAATTAGGTATCAGGGTTAGCTCCAGTTTTCCTAAACCTGACCCAGTTTGATTAGGTATCAGGGTTAGCTCCAGTTTTCCTGAAGATGACCCAGTTTGATTAGGTATCCGGGTTAGCTCCAGTTTTCCTAAACCTGACCCAGTTTGATTAGGTATCAGGGTTAGCTCCAGTTTTCCTAAACCTGACCCAGTTTGATTAGGTATCCGGGTTAGCTCCAGTTTTCCTAAAGACAGTTTGGAGATTAAATGTGAAGCCAGTTAGTGGCAGATGATGGTCAGGTCCAGCTGTTCTGTGGCTCATTACATGCACCACTAAATACATTACTGTACTACATTACCTCCATCGTCTCTATGACAACTGTCCCTACCCTCTTTTGAGAGGCTTCTCTTTCCTCTCTGACGACTCAAACTACATTTTTTCTCTGATTTATCGTTTGCTAAACACTGCTTTCAGCTAGTATTCATACCCCTTGACTTATTCCACATTACACAAAATTGTTCCCCCCCTCACCCATCTATACACAATGATAATGACAAAGTGAAAATGTTTTTAGGAATGTTTTATCATTTACTGAAAATGAAATACAGAAATATCTCATTTACATAATTATTCACACCCTGAGTCAATACTTTGTAGAAGCACCTTTGGCGGCAATTACAGCTTTGGGTCGTCTTGGAAATATCTGTGTCAGCTTTATACATCTGGATTTGGGGATTTTCTCCCATTCTTCCTCGCAGATTTTTCTCAAACTCTGTTAAATTAAATTGGGAGTGACGGTGAACAGAAAACTTAAAGTCTTTGCACAGATTTTCTATTTGATTCAAGTCTGGGCTTTTGCTGGGCCACTAAAGGACTTTCATAGTCTTGTTCTGTAGCCATTCCAGCTCTGGCTGTATTCTTGGGGTCATTGTCTTGGAACTTAAATCTCCCCAGTCTAAAGTCACTCTGAAGCAGGTTTTCATCAAGGATTTGCCCCTAATTTGGCTCAATCTATTTTTCCCACTATCCTTGCCAGTCTCTCAGTCCCTGCTGCTGAACAGCATCCCCATAGCATGAATGCTGCCACCACCATGCTTCACCGTAGGTATGATGTTAGATGGGTGATGAGCTATGTTTTTCTTCAGACATAGCGCTTTGCTTTCAGGCCAAAGAGTTTCATTTTTTTTTATCTCATCAGACCACAGTCTTTCACGTGTATTTTTGCAAACTCCAGATGTGCTGTCATGGGAGTGACTGAGTGGCTTCTGTCTGGCTACTCTCCGATAAAGCCCAGATTGGTGAGGTGCTGTAGAGACTGTTGTTTTTTTGGCAGGTTCTCCCATCTTAGCCAAGGAACTCGGCCCCTGGCTGACTAGCGGCACTGGCGGCCCCTGGCTGACTGGCGGCACTGGCGGCACCTGGCTGACTGGCGGCACTGGCGGCCCCTGGCTGACTGGCGGCACTGGCGGCCCCTGGCTGACTGGCGGCACTGGCGGCCCCTTGCAGACTGGCGGCACTGGCTGCTCCTTGCAGACTGGCGGCACTGGCGGCTCCTTGCAGACTGGCGGCACTGGCGGCTCCTTGCAGACTGGCGGCACTGGCGGCTCCTTGCAGACTGGCGGCAATGGCGGCTCCTTGCAGACTGGCGGCACTGGTGGCGCTGGGCAGACTGGCGGCACTGGCAGCGCTGGGCAGACGGGTGGCTCAGGCGGCACTGGGCAGAAGGGTGGCTCAGGCGGCGCTGGGCAGACGGCTGGCTCAGATGGCGCTGGGCAGACGGGAAGCTCCGGCAACGCTGGAGAGGAAGGCTCTGGCAGCGCTGGACTGAGTAGCTCTTGCACCTCTGGAATGAGGAGCGGGAGCTCTGGTAGCGCCGAACAGGCGGGAGACTCCGGCTGCGCTGGAGAGGAGGAAGGCTCTGGCAGCGCTGGAGAGGCGGGAGACTCCGACAGCGCTGGAGAGGAGGAAGGCTCCGGCAGCAATGGACAGGCGGGAGCACCTGTAGGGATGAGATGGAGAGACAGCCTGGTGCGGGGGGCTGCCACCGGAGGGCTGGTGCGTGGAGGTGGTACCGGATAGACCAGACCGTGCAGGCGCACTGGAGCTCTTGAGCACCGAGCCTGCCCAACCTTACCCGGTTGAATGCTCCCGGTCGCCTTGCTAGTGCGGCGAGGTGGAATAGCCCGCCCTGGGCTATGCAGGCGAACCGGGGACACCGTGCGCAAGGCTGGTGCCATGTAAGCCGGCCCAAGGAGACGCACTGGGGACCAGATGCGTAGAGCCAGCTTCATGGCACTTGGCTCGATGCTCACTTTAGCCCGGCCAATACGCGGAGCTGGTATGTACCGCACCGGGCTATGCACCCGCACTGGGGACACCGTGCGCTCCACAGTTGGCGCAGGTCTCCTACCTGGCTTCGCCACACTTCCTGTGTTCCCCCCCAATACATTTTTGAGGTTGACTCTCGTGCTTCCATCCACGCCGCCGTGCTGCCTCCTCATACCAGCGCCTCTCTGCCTTCGCCGCCTCCAGCTCTTCTTTGGGGCGGCGATATTCTCCAGGCTGTGCCCAGGGTCCTTTTTCCGTCCAATTCGTCCTCCCATGTCCATACCTCCTCGCGCTGCTCCTGCTGCCGCTTTTCCCTCTGCACCTTGGGGCGGCGACACTCCCCTGGCTTTGCCCAGTGTTCTCTCCCGTCGAGGATTTCTTCCCAAGTCCAGAAGTCTTTATTTCGCTGCTCCTGCTGCTGCCCGTTACCACGCCGCTTGGTCCTGTTGTGGTGGGTGATTCTGTAACGGTTTTCTTGACTTGAAGCGCAGCGTGGTTTCTATTCATGGTTCTTTAATAAAGCAATTCACATGAACAAACTAACAAAAACAAGAAACGTGAAAACCTAAACAGCCCTATCTGGTGCAAACACAGAGACAGGAACAATCACCCACAAACACACAGTGAAACCCAGGCTACCTAAGTATGATTCTCAATCAGAGACAACTATTGACACCTGCCTCTGATTGAGAACCATACTAGGCCGAAACATAGAAATACCCAAATCATAGAAAAACAAACATAGACTGCCCACCCCAACTCACGCCCTGACCATACTAAATAATGACAAAACAAAGGAAATAAAGGTCGGAACGTGACAAAAGGATAGTGGTATAATAATAAAGGATCATGGGACGATAATAGAGGTTAATGGGATAATAATAAAGGATAATGGGATAATAATAATAATAATAAAGGATGATGGGATAATAATATAGGATAATGGGATAATATTAATAAAGGATAATGTGATAATAGTAAATGATAATGGGATCAAAATAAATGATAATGGGATAATAATAATAATAATAATAAAGGATAATGGGATGATGGGATAATAATAAATGATAAGGGGATAATAATAAATGATAATGGGATACTAATAAATGATAATGAGATAATAATAATAATAATAATAAAGGATAATGGTATAATAATAAAGGATAATTGGACAATAATACATGTTAATGGGATAATAATAAAGGATAATGGGATAATAATAAAGGATAATAGGATGATGAGATAATAATAAAGGATAATGGGATAATAATAATAAAGGATAATGGGATAATAATAAAGGATAATGGGATGATGAGATAATAATAAAGGATAATGGGATAATAATAATAAAGGATAATAGGATAATAATAATAATGGATCATGGATAATAATAATGGATAATGAGATAATAATAAAGGATAATGTGATAATAATAATAAAGGACAATGGATACTAATAAAGGATAATGGGATGATAATAAAGGATAATGGATAATAATAAAGGATAATGGGATAATAATAATAATAATAATAATAATAATAATAATAAAGGATAATGAGATAATAATAAAGGATAATGAGATAAAAATAAAGGATAATGGGATAATAATAATAAAGGATAATAAATAATAATAAAGGATAATGGGATAATAATAATAAAGGATAATGAGATAATAATAAAGGATAATGGGATGATGGGATAATAATAATAAAGGTTAATGGGATAATAATAAGTGATAATGGGATAATAACAAAGGATAATGGGATAATAATAATAAAGGATAATAATACAGGATAATGGGATGATGGGATAATAAAGGATAATGGCATAGTAATAAATGATAATGGGATACTAATAAACGATAATGGGATAATAATAAATGATAATGGGATAATAATAAACGATAATAGGATAATAATAAAGGATAATGACACCTGAGCTCCATTTGGAGTGTCATAGCAAAGAGGTGTGAAAACTCAGATGTTTCTGTATTTAATTTTTAACACATTTTGAAAGTATTTCTACAAACATGTTTTGAGTCATTATGAGGTATTGCATTTAGATGAGTGAGAAAAAAATATATTTAATTCAATTTTTTAAATAAAGCCCAGTGTAGCTGGTTTCTCCATGCATCGCGCCGACAGAAACAAACATCTTTCTGGTAAGAAGAGGGGCAGGGGCGTATGCTTTATGGTTAACGGGACGTGGTGTGGTCACAACAACATAGAGGAACTCAAGTCCTTCTGTTCACCTGATTTAGAATTTCTCACAATCAAATGTCGACCGCATTATCTACCAAGGGAATTCTCCTCGATTATAATCACAGCCGTATATATACCCCAAGCAGACACATCGATGGCTCTGAACGAACTTTATTTGACTCTTTGCAAACTGGAATCCACATATCCTGATGCTGCATTCATTGTAGCCGGGGATTTTAACAAGGCTAATCTGAAAACAAGACTCCCTAAATTGTATCAGCATATCGATTGCGCAACCAGCGCTGGTAAAACCTTGGATCGTTGCTATTCTAACTTCCACGACGCATATAAGGCCCTCCCCCGCCCTCCTTTTGGATAAGCTGACCACAACTCCATTTTGTTGCTCCCTGCCTACAGACAGAAGCTAAAACAAGAAGCTCCAGCGCTGAGGTCTGTTCAACGCTGGTCCGACCAATCTGATTCCACGCTCCAAGACTGCTTCCATCACGTGGACTGGGATATGTTTCGTATTGCGTCAAACAACAACATTGACGAATACGCTGATTCGGTGAGTGAGTTCATTAGAACGTGCATTGAAGATGTCGTTCCCATAGCAACGATTAAAACATTCCCAAACCAGAAACCGTGGATTGATGGCAGCATTCGTGTGAAACTGAAAGCGCAAACCACTGCTTTTAATCAGGGAAAGGTGACCGGAAACATGACCGAATACAAACAGTGTAGCTATTCCCTCCGCAAGGCAGTCAAACAAGCTAAGCTTCACTATAGAGACAAAGTAGAATCGCAATTCAACGGCTCCGACACAAGAGGGTATGTGGCAGGGTCTACAGTCAATCACGGACTACAAGAAGAAAACCAGCCCAGTCACGGACCAGGATGTCTTGCCCCCAGGCAGACTAAATAACTTGTTTGCCCGCTTTGAGGACAATACAGTGCCACTGACACGGCCCGCAACCAAAACATGCGGACTCTCCTTCACTGCAGCCGAGGTGAGTAAAACATTTAAACGTGTTAACCCTCGCAAGGCTGCAGGACCATACGGCATCCCCAGACCAGCTGGCTGGTGTGTTTATGGACATATTCAATCAATCCTTATCCCAGTCTGCTGTTCCCACATGCTTCAAGAGGGCCACCATTGTTCCTGTTCCCAAGAAAGCTAAGGTAACTGAGCTAAACGACTACCGTCATCATGAAGTGCTTTGAGAGACTAGTCAAGGACCATATCACCTCCACCCTACCTGACACCCTAGACCCACTCCAATTTGCTTACTGCCCAAATAGGTCCACAGACGATGCAATCTCAACCACACTGCACACTGCGCTAACCCATCTGGACAAGAGGAATACTTATGTGAGAATGCTGTTCATCGACTACAGCTCAGCATTTAACACCATAGTACCCTCCAAACTCGTCATCAAGCTCGAGACCCTGGGTCTCGACCCCACCCTGTGCAACTGTGTACTGGACTTCCTGACGGGCCGCCCCCAGGTGGTGAGGGTAGGTAACAACATCTCCACCCCGCTGATCCTCAACACTGGGGCCCCACAAGGGTGCGTTCTGAGCCCTCTCCTGTACTCCCTGTTCACCCACGACTGCGTGGCCACGCACGCCTCCAACAGCAGCAGCCACTCTTCAACCTCAGGAGGCTGAAGAAATTTGGCTTGTCACCAAAAGCACTCACAAAAGCACTCACAAACTTCTACAGATGCACAATCGAGAGCATCCTCTCCGCCCACAACCGTTATGCTCTCCAGAGGGTAGTGAGGTCTGCACAATGCATCACCGGGGGCAAACTACCTGCCCTCCAGGACACCTACACCACCCGATGTCACAGGAAGGCCATAAAGATCATCAAGGACAACAACCACCCGAGCCACTGCCTGTTCACCCCGCTATCATCCAGAAGGCGATGTCAGTACAGGTGCATCAAAGCTGGGACCGAGAGACTGAAAAACAGCTTGTATCTCAAGGCCATCAGACTGTTAAACAGCCACCACTTACATTGAGTGGCTGCTGCCAACACACTGACTCAACTCCAGCCACTTTAATAATGGGAATTGATGGGAATTGATGTAAAATATATCACTAGCCACTTTAAACAATGCTACTTAATATAATGTTTACATACCCTGCATTATTCATCTCATATGTATATGTATATACTGAACTCTATATCATCTACTGCATCTTTATGTAATACATGTATCACTAGCCACTTTAACTATGCCACTTTGTTTACATACTCATCTCATATGTATATACTGTACTCGATACATCTACTGCATCTTGCCTATGCTGCTCTGTACCATCACTCATTCATATATCTTTATGTACATATTCTTTATCCCTTTACACTTGTGTGTATAAGGTAGTAGTTTTCAAATTGTTAGTTAGATTACTCGTTGGTTATTACTGCATTGTCGGAACTAGAAGCACAAGCATTTCGCTACACTCGCATTAACATCTGCTAACCATGTGCATGTGACAAATACATTTGATTTGATTTGAATTGTGAAATGAGTCAAGGAATATGAATACTGTCAGATTGCCATTATTGAAGTCATTTGTGGCAAAATGAGGGGTGTTGTACAAAAACAAAGTCCTCAGTGATTGGATCATCTCTAACCAATCAGAGTATCAAAGCCAATAACATATTTTCTAAATGTCGCTTTACCCGTAATTGTTCTGACTCTGGCCCAACCCATCAGTGTCTGGAATCAATCAGACAGTCTAGAAAGTATTTTCCTTTCTAGAAATGTGAGGGGAGGTCCTCAGATACAGACTAATTCCAGAGAAGAAACTAACGTCCTTGGCTGTGGCAAAGCGTTTCTGGCCCGGAGCCAAAGGAGTTTGGGAAGGCAGGCGACATCAAAACCACATCTCACAACGTCTGGCCAAACCACAATTCTAACAGTCTGGACCATAGACATAATACAATGGAGGCTGCTGAGGGGAGGACGGCTCATAATAATGGCTGGAACGGAGTCAATGGAACTGTATGGAACCTGGTTTGCATGTGGCTGATACTATTCCATTTGTATTTGTTTTATTATGGATCCCCATTAGTCCCTGCCAAGGTAGCAGCTATTCTTCCTGGAGTCTGGCAGAATTAAGACAATTACACCATTTAAAAAACGTTACAACACATTCATTACAGAATTCACAACAGACTAAGTCTGAGCCCTCAGGCCCATACTCCACAAACACATATCTACAACACACTAAGTCTGAGCCCTCAGGGCCATACTCCACTACCACATATCTACAACAGACTAAGTGTGAGCCCTCAGGCCCATACTCCACAAACACATATCTACAACAGACTAAGTGTGAGCCCTCAGGCCCATACTCCAAAACACATATCTACAACAGACTAAGTGTGAGCCCTCAGGCCCATACTCCACAAACACATATCTACAACAGACTAAGTGTGAGCCCTCAGGCCCATACTCCACTACCACATATCTACAACAGACTAAGTCTGAGCCCTCAGGCCCGTACTCCACAAACACATATCTACAACAGACTAAGTGTGAGCCCTCAGGCCCATACTCCACAAACACATATCTACAACAGACTAAGTGTGAGCCCTCAGGCCCATACTCCACTACCACATATCTACAACAGACTAAGTCTGAGCCCTCAGGCCCCTACTCCACAAACACATATCTACAACAGACTAAGTGTGAGCCCTCAGGCCCATACTCCACAAACACATATCTACAACAGACTAAGTGTGAGCCCTCAGGCCCATACTCCACTACCACATATCTACAACAGACTAAGTCTGAGCCCTCAGGCCCCTACTCCACAAACACATATCTACAACAGACTAAGTGTGAGCCCTCAGGCCCATACTCCACAAACACATATCTACAACAGACTAAGTGTGAGCCCTCAGGCCCATACTCCACTACCACATATCTACAACAGACTAAGTGTGAGCCCTCAGGCCCCTACTCCACAAACACATATCTACAACAGACTAAGTGTGAGCCCTCAGGCCCATACTCCACAAACACATATCTACATTACAACACAACATCCGTGTGTACATGTGTGTATAGTGTGTATGTTTTCAAGTGTGTGTATGCATGTGTCTGTGCCTAGGGTTTGGGTTGCATTGAGTCCATTGACTCCATTCCAACCATGACTCCTCGTCCTCCACGTCCTCGTCCTCCTCGTCCGCCTCCTCCTCGTCCTCCTCGTCCGCCTCCTCCTCGTCCTCCTCCTCCTCGTCCTCCTCCTCCTCGTCCGCCTCCTCCTCCTCCTCCTCGTCCGCCTCCTCCTCGTCCGCTTCCTCCTCGTGCGCCTCCTCCTCGTCCGCCTCCTCCTCGTCCGCCTCCTCCTCGTCCGCCTCCTCCTCGTCCTCCTCCTCTTCGTCCGCCTCCTCCTCGTCCGCCTCCTCCTCGTCCTCCTCGTCCTCCTCGTCCGCCTCCTCCTCCTCCTCCTTCTCCTCGTCCTCGTCCTCCTCCTCCTCCTCCTCTTCCGCCTCCTCCTCGTCCTCCTCCTCCTCGTCCTCCTCCTCCTTGCCCGCCTCCTCCTCGTACTCCTCCTCGTCCTCCTCCTCCTCGTCCGTCTCCTCGTCCGCCTCCTCGTCCGCCTCCTCCTCGTCCTCGTCCTCCTCCTCCTCGTCCGCCTCCTCCTCGTCCGCCTCCTCCTCGTCCTCCTCGTCCTCGTCCTCGTCCGCCTCGTCCGCCTCCTCCTCGTCCTCCTCCTCCTCGTCCGCCTCCTCCTCCTCGTCCGCCTCCTCCTCCTCGTCCGCCTCCTCGTCCGCCTCCTCCTCGTCCTCCTCCTCCTCCTCGTCCTCTTCCTCTTCCTCATCCTCCTCGTCCACCTCAGCAGCCTCAACTCACTGCACTTCTTCTGCAGAGAGCAGAAGAAGTGCCAGGCAAAGACAATAGGAGACAGCAGATTGTTGTGACAGAGAGTAGAAGAAGTGCCAGGCAAAGACAATAGGAGACAGCAGTTTGTTGTGACAGAGAGTAGAAGAAGTGCCAGGCAAAGACAATAGAAGACAGCAGTTTGTTGTGACAGAGAGCAGAAGAAGTGCCAGGCAAAGACAATAGGAGACAGCAGTTTGTGGTGGCAGAGAGAAGAAGAAGAAGTGACTGCTGTTTCTGCATCTCAGATGGCAGCCTTTGCTTTTCTAGTGTATTACGTTTAACCAGGGCTTGTCAAAAGTAGTGCACTAAAAAAGGAATAGGGTGGCAGTTAGGACTGTAACTACTGCAGCCTGTACACCACAAACATCTGTTGTAGAACTGCAGCCTTACAGACAGGCATTCCCTGAGAGAGGGTATTTCCCTGAACATAGCCTGCAAGCCATTGCTGCTGTTGTTCCTAGCTAGAGTACTGTAGGGGTTGATGGCTGTGTGCTGATGTTCCTAGCTAGAGTACAGTAGGGGTTGATGGCTGTGTGCTGATGTTCCTAGCTGGAGTACTGTAGGGGTTGATGGCTGTGTGCTGATGTTCCTAGCTGGAGTACTGTAGGGGTTGATGGCTGTGTGCTGATGTTCCTAGCTGGAGTACTGTAGGGGTTGATGGCTGTGTGCTGATGTTCCTAGCTAGAGTACTGTAGGGGTTGATGGCTGTGTGCTGTTGTTCCTAGCTAGAGTACTATGGGGGTTGATGGCTGTGTGCTGATGTTCCTAGCTAGAGTACTGTAGGGGTTGATGGCTGTGTGCTGATGTTCCTAGCTAGGGTACTGTAGGGGTTGATGGCTGTGTGCTGTTGTTCCTAGCTGGAGTACAGTAGGGGTTGATGGCTGTGTGCTGATGTTCCTAGCTAGGGTACTGTAGGGGTTGATGGCTGTGTGCTGTTGTTCCTAGCTGGAGTACTGTAGGGGTTGATGGCTGTGTGCTGATGTTCCTAGCTAGAGTACTGTAGGGGTTGATGGCTGTGTGCTGATGTTCCTAGCTAGAGTACTATAGGGGTTGATGGCTGTGTGCTGATGTTCCTAGCTAGAGTACTGTAGGGGTTGATGGCTGTGTGCTGATGTTCCTAGCTAGAGTACTGTAGGGGTTGATGGCTGTGTGCTGATGTTCCTAGCTAGAGTACTATAGGGGTTGATGGCTGTGTGCTGATGTTACTGGCTACATCATCCTATCCCTTTTGCCTCCTAGCATCTTCCAGACGAGTCAAGACAACAGCTACAATTCATCACAGGGGACTGAAAATAACATTCGTAAACAATTGGTTTCTGACTTTACCTGAGCCAATGTTGATGGTGCTAGCTATGGTAGTAAAGATCCTACACTAGGGCTGGAGGCTGTGTGGAACTACACTAGGGCTGGAGGCTGTGTGGAACTACACTAGGGCTGGAGGCTGTGTGGAACTACACTAGGGCTGGAGGCTGTGTGGAACTGCACTAGGGCTGGAGGCTGTGTGGAACTACACTAGGGCTGGAGGCTGTGTGGAACTACATTAGGGCTGGAGGCTGTGTGGAACTACACTAGGGCTGGAGGCTATGTGGAACTACACTAGGGCTGGAGGCTGTGTGGAACTACACTAGGGCTGGAGGCTGTGTGGAACTACATTAGGGCTGGAGGCTGTGTGGAACTACACTAGGGCTGGAGGCTGTGTGGAACTACACTAGGGCTGGAGACTGTGTGGAACTACATTAGGGCTGGAGGCTGTGTGGAACTACACTAGGGCTGGAGGCTGTGTGGAATTACACTAGGGCTGGAGGCTGTGTGGAACTACATTAGACCTGGAGGCTGTGTGGAACTACATTAGACCTGGAGGCTGTGTGGAACTACACTAGGGCTGGAGGCTGTGTGGAACTACATTAGACCTGGAGGCTGTGTGGAACTACATTAGACCTGGAGGCTGTGTGGAACTACACTAGGGCTGGAGGCTGTGTGGAACTACATTAGACCTGGAGGCTGTGTGGAACTACATTAGACCTGGAGGCTGTGTGGAACTACATTAGACCTGGAGGCTGTGTGGAACTACACTAGGGCTGGAGGCTGTGTGGAACTACATTAGACCTGGAGGCTGTGTGGAACTACATTAGACCTGGAGGCTGTGTGGAACTACACTAGGGCTGGAGGCTGTGTGGAACTACATTAGACCTGGAGGCTGTGTGGAACTACACTAGGGCTGGAGGCTGTGTGGAACTACATTAGACCTGGAGGCTGTGTGGAACTACACTAGGGCTGGAGACTGTGTGGAACTACATTAGGGCTGGAGGCTGTGTGGAACTACACTAGGGCTGGAGGCTGTGTGGAATTACACTAGGGCTGGAGGCTGTGTGGAACTACATTAGACCTGGAGGCTGTGTGGAACTACATTAGACCTGGAGGCTGTGTGGAACTACACTAGGGCTGGAGGCTGTGTGGAACTACATTAGACCTGGAGGCTGTGTGGAACTACATTAGACCTGGAGGCTGTGTGGAACTACACTAGGGCTGGAGGCTGTGTGGAACTACATTAGACCTGGAGGCTGTGTGGAACTACATTAGACCTGGAGGCTGTGTGGAACTACATTAGACCTGGAGGCTGTGTGGAACTACACTAGGGCTGGAGGCTGTGTGGAACTACATTAGACCTGGAGGCTGTGTGGAACTACATTAGACCTGGAGGCTGTGTGGAACTACACTAGGGCTGGAGGCTGTGTGGAACTACATTAGACCTGGAGGCTGTGTGGAACTACACTAGGGCTGGAGGCTGTGTGGAACTACATTAGACCTGGAGGCTGTGTGGAATTACACTAGGCCTGGAGGCTGCACTTTATCAGTGATATATGGGCGATGCTGAGCAGTGCTCACTGCTTAAAGAGAACTGGAGAGCAGAGAGAGGAGAGGCAGACCTACATGGGACTGGGGATGGGAGGGAGGAAGGGAAACCAGCAAACTTACAGAAATCCCTTTGATGTCTCCGCATTCAGAACCAGCCAGCCACTGGCTGTTTACTTACAGTGCTGTGAAAATGCATTTTCCCCCTTTCAGATTTTCTCTATATTTTAATATTTTTTCTCACAGAATGTAATCATATTTTGAACCAGAACCTACAGCACCAGTAAAATGTTTGGAAACACACACTCATTCCATAGTTTTTCTTTATTTTTCCTATTTTCTACCTTTTAGAATAATAGTGAAGACATCAAAACTTTGTAATAACACATATGGAATCATGTAGTAACCCTAAACCCTAGTGTTAAACAAATCAAAATATATTTTATATTTTAAATTCTTCGAAGTAGCCACCCTTTGCTATGCACACTCTTGTCGTTCTCTCAACCAGCTTCATGAGGTAGTCACCTGGAATGCATTTTACTTAACAGGCGTGCCCTGTTAAAAGTTAATTTGTGGAATTTATTCCCTTCTTAATCTGTTTGATTCAATCAGTTGTGTTGTGACAAGGTAGGGTAGGATGTACAGAAGATTTGAAGGTGGGGTCAGTACAGGTGCATCAAAGCAGGGACTGAGAGACTGAAAAACAGCTTCTATCTCAAGGCCATCAGACTGTTAAACAGCCAACACTAACACAGAGAGGCTGCTGCCTACATACAGACTTGAAATCATTGGCCACTTTAATAAATGGATCACTAGTAACTTTAATAACGGCACTTTAATAATGATGTTTACATATCTTGCATTACTCATCTCATGCGTATATACTGTATTTAATACCATCTATTGCATCTTGCCTATGATGCTCGGTCATCGCTCATCCATATATTTATATGTACATGTTCTTATTCCATCCCTTTACTTAGATGTGTGTGTATTAGGTAGTTGTTGTGGAATTGTTAGATTACTTGTTAGATATTACTGCACTGTCAGAACTAGAAGCACAAACATTTAGCTACATTCACGTTAAGATCTGCTAACCATGTGTATGTGACAAATACAATTAGATTTGATTTGATTGGAAGTTTCTTCAAGTGTAATCGCAAAAACCATCAAGAGCTATGATGAAACTGGGTCTCATGAGGACCACCACAAGAAAGGAAGACCCAGAGTTACCTCTGCTGAAGTTCATTAGACTTACCACCCTCAGAAATTGCAGCCAAAGAAATTTGAGATTTTTGGTTCCAACCGCCGTGTCTTTGTAAGACGCAGAGTAGGTGAACGGATTATCGCTGCATGTGTGGTTATCTGCATGTGTGGTTATCACATGTGTGGTTATCTGCATGTGTGGTTATCTGCATGTGTGGTTATCTGCATGTGTGGTTATCTGCATGTGTGGATATCACATGCGTGGTTATCTGCATGTGTGGTTATCTGCATGTGTGGTTATCACGTGTGGTTAGGCCTGTCAAGACTCCAGATGGCACTTTTTGGACAACATGGATGTAAAGGGCCAATTACTTTTCCCACGGGGACATTGGCTGTTGCATAAATTAGTTTATTGAATAAATTAAATGAGTATAAAAGGTTCCCTTTATCTAATATAAGATTTTGGTTAAATAATATGATTATATTCCGTGTCAAAATATGCAAAAAATATTACATCAGAAAGGGGGAAAATACGGCCAGTTGTCATCCTGGCACAATGAGATTGTCCTGAAAGGCACCATGACATCGTCCTGAAAGGCACAATGAGATCTTCCTGAAAGGCACAATGACATCATCCTGAAAGGCACCATGAGATCGTCCTGAAAGGCACCATGAGATCTTCCTGAAAGGCACCATGAGAAGTCCTTAGAATGACTCATATTCTCCTTAAATCCCCGATAAGACTTTGACCCCTATTCTCCTTTAAATCCCTGATAAGACCTTGACCCCTATTCTCCTTAAATCCCTGATAAGACCTTGACCCCTATTCTCCTTAAATCCCTGATAAGACCTTGACCCCTATTCTCCTTAAATCCCTGATAAGACTTTGACCCCTATTATCCTTAAATCCCTGATAAGACCTTGGCCCCTATTCTCCTTAAATCCCTGAGAAGTCCTTGACCCCTATTCTCCTTAAATCCCTGAGAAGTCCTTGACCCCTATTCTCCTTAAATCCCTGAGAAGTCCTTGACCCCTATTCTCCTGGAATTTCACATTAGAGAAGAATGTAAGCACATATTCTTGCTCTGATGCAATAAACGGAAGATAAATACAGTGCCTTGCGAAAGTATTCAGCCCCCTTGAACTTTGCGACCTTTTGCCACATTTCAGGGTTCAAACATAAAGATATAAAACTGTATTTTTTTGTGAAGAATCAACAACAAGTGGGACACAATCATGAAGTGGAACGACATTTATTGGATAAACTTTTTTAACAAATCAAAAACTGAAAAATTGGGCGTGTGTGATATGATATCATACCATGTGTGATATTCAGGGTAATCCCCAAATCATATTCTGTATATTATATATTAATCATAATATGTGTAGGTGGTTATTGGGTTGAAAAAGGCACCAGTGTTTCAGCCGGTGGCCTTCGTCAGTGTTCTCGTTTACATTCACATGTATTTAGATGAATCCGTTATTTGCTAAAGATCTCCGTTCTTACCGAAGTGTTTCTAAAGTAAGTCCTCTTATCATGTACACTTTAATAAAAAGCTGAACGTAAATCTAGGATATATATTTAATCATTTGATCCGATGTGTTCGTAACGTAAATCTAGGATATATATTTAATCATTTGATCCGATGTGTTCGTAACGTAAATCTAGGATATATATTTAATCATTTGATCCGATGTGTTCGTAACGTAAATCTAGGATATATATTTAATCATTTGATCCGATGTGTTCGTAACGTAAATCTAGGATATATATTTAATCATTTGATCCGATGTGTTCGTAACGTAAATCTAGGATATATATTTAATCATTTGATCCGATGTGTTCGTAACGTAAATCTAGGATATATATTTAATCATTTGATCCGATGTGTTCGTAACGTAAATCTAGGATATATATTTAATCATTTGATCCGATGTGTTCGTAACGTAAATCTAGGATATATATTTAATCATTTGATCCGATGTGTTCGTAACGTAAATCTAGGATATATATTTAATCATTTGATCCGATGTGTTCGTAACGTAAATCTAGGATATATATTTAATCATTTGATCCGATGTGTTCGTAACGTAAATCTAGGATATATATTTAATCATTTGATCCGATGTGTTCGTAACGTAAATCTAGGATATATATTTAATCATTTGATCCGATGTGTTCGTAACGTAAATCTAGGATATATATTTAATCATTTGATCCGATGTGTTCGTAACGTAAATCTAGGATATATATTTAATCATTTGATCCGATGTGTTCGTAACGTAAATCTAGGATATATATTTAATCATTTGATCCGATGTGTTCGTAACGTAAATCTAGGATATATATTTAATCATTTGATCCGATGTGTTCGTAACGTAAATCTAGGATATATATTTAATCATTTGATCCGATGTGTTCGTAACGTAAATCTAGGATATATATTTAATCATTTGATCCGATGTGTTCGTAACGTAAATCTAGGATATATATTTAATCATTTGATCCGATGTGTTCGTAACGTAAATCTAGGATATATATTTAATCATTTGATCCGATGTGTTCGTAACGTAAATCTAGGATATATATTTAATCATTTGATCCGATGTGTTCGTAACGTAAATCTAGGATATATATTTAATCATTTGATCCGATGTGTTCGTAACGTAAATCTAGGATATATATTTAATCATTTGATCCGATGTGTTCGTAACGTAAATCTAGGATATATATTTAATCATTTGATCCGATGTGTTCGTAACGTAAATCTAGGATATATATTTAATCATTTGATCCGATGTGTTCGTAACGTAAATCTAGGATATATATTTAATCATTTGATCCGATGTGTTCGTAACGTAAATCTAGGATATATATTTAATCATTTGATCCGATGTGTTCGTAACGTAAATCTAGGATATATATTTAATCATTTGATCCGATGTGTTCGTAACGTAAATCTAGGATATATATTTAATCATTTGATCCGATGTGTTCGTAACGTAAATCTAGGATATATATTTAATCATTTGATCCGATGTGTTCGTAACGTAAATCTAGGATATATATTTAATCATTTGATCCGATGTGTTCGTAACGTAAATCTAGGATATATATTTAATCATTTGATCCGATGTGTTCGTAACGTAAATCTAGGATATATATTTAATCATTTGATCCGATGTGTTCGTAACGTAAATCTAGGATATATATTTAATCATTTGATCCGATGTGTTCGTAACGTAAATCTAGGATATATATTTAATCATTTGATCCGATGTGTTCGTAACGTAAATCTAGGATATATATTTAATCATTTGATCCGATGTGTTCGTAACGTAAATCTAGGATATATATTTAATCATTTGATCCGATGTGTTCGTAACGTAAATCTAGGATATATATTTAATCATTTGATCCGATGTGTTCGTAACGTAAATCTAGGATATATATTTAATCATTTGATCCGATGTGTTCGTAACGTAAATCTAGGATATATATTTAATCATTTGATCCGATGTGTTCGTAACGTAAATCTAGGATATATATCTGTTGCTGCCACACACAAACCAGCAGACTGTGCTCTGATTCCTTACGGGCATCAGCCACAGTGATCCATTCCTCTATTCCACAGTCCCTGTAACGTCATGAACCCCAAGCACTTAAGCTAATTGCATTTCCTCCCTCCCGGGTTCCCTCACAGGTCTGCTTCTCATTAGGCTGAGTTGAATCTGACACAGTTCCTCCTGCTGCACCATTTGTTTCTCAGACTGATGAACAGACGGCAGGGTTCCAGGGGAAGAGATGGACGCCGTGTTTAAGAAACTGGTAACGTGGGACCCCCTTTTCTGGATTAGATTTCTATTCTCCCTCCACATCCTCCTCCTCCGCCTCATCCTCCTCTTCCTCCTCCTTTCCTCTCCCCAGGTGGTAGCTGACTGGTGGATTTAAACATTGAAGTATTGCTTACATCACATTCTACAAAGAATTAAGCCCTCCTTGACACTGTCATTCTGTATTTTAAAGCTTAAGAGTAGTCAGGAGGTGAAATATTGACGGGAGAGGAGGAGAGAGGGACGGGAGAGGAGAGGAGAGCGGGAGGGAATACTGGAGTAAGCATAACCTCTTACATAACCTATTTTATGCTGGCAGAATAAGAATCTGCTGAAAAGATGCTGCTGGAAGGAGGACATGTCTATGTGGCATACTTACATCGTCCCCTGCTGTTACCAATCAACACCGTACTGCCAACAGAACTGCTGTAGCACCATTACCTCAAGTAAACTCTCAACAAATACTGTACCTCTTACTGCCTCTAGCAATAATATATACCCCTGTCACCACTAGACTAGCTACCACCAATATCCCTGCTTCTAGCAATCTATGTACCCCGGTCACCACTAGACTAAAATGTCAAATGTAAATGTTGCAAAACAAGAGTGTGTACAGGGCTTTAGTGCCTGACTGCAGCAGTGTCAGTGGGGGGGTTGAGGTGCCTAATCTGATTCATTATCTTCCATCTTGTGAGGCTCTGATAGATTATTGATGGTCTGATAGAGCCACAACATGATGTCACAACGCTATCCTGTTTCTCTCTCTTCTAATATTACCACGGCAGCTCTGTCAGTCAATGTATCAGCGGGAGGATTATTGACAAACAGCTCAACCAGGATAGCTAGAGATACCAACCGTTGAAAGACTTTCCAGTAGTTTTTATTTGTCAGTGAGGATTTACATTTTAGTCTAATTTCTAAATGGTTTGAACAGATGAAGGAACGATTTTCAGAATAACCTACAGTTGGGAAGCATTGGTGCCTTACAGGCAATTCAGATTGTCGGTAGAGGACCTCGTCACTGAGGAATGTGGTTGTAATTTATTACATTTAGTCATTTAGCAGACGCTTTAATCCAGAGCGATTTACATGAGCAATTAAGGGTGAAGTGCCTTGCTCAAGGGCACATCGAGATATTTTTCACCTAGTCAGCTCAGGTTACCGAACCAGCGACCTTTCGGTTACTGGCCCAACGCTCTTATTAACCGCTAGGCTACCTGTCACCATTTATTATTGATCGCTAGGCTACCTGTCATCTTTTATGATTGATCGCTAGGCCACCTGTCATCTTTTATGGTTGATCGCTAGGCTACATGCCACCATTTATGATTGATCGCTAGGCTACCTGTCATCATTTATAATTGATCGCTAGGCTACCTGTCATCTTTTATGATTGATCACTAGGCTTAACTGCTAGGCTACATGTCACCATTTATGATTGATCGCTAGGCTACCTGTCATCTTATATGATTGATTGCTAGGCTATTCTAGGCCACATGTCACCATTTATGATTGATCGCTAGGCTACATGTCATCATTTATGATTGATCGCTAGGCTACCTGTCGTCTCTTATGATTGATTACTAGGCTTAACTGCTAGGCTACCTGTCATCTCTTATGATTGATCACTAGGCTACCTGTCATCTTATATGATTGATTGCTAGGCTACCTGTCATCTTATATGATTGATCGCTAGGCTACCTGTCATCTTATATAATTGATCGCTAGGCTACCTGTCATCTTATATGATTGATTGCTAGGCTACCTGTCATCTCTTATGATTGATCGCTAGGCTACCTGTCATCTTATATGATTGATTGCTAGGCTACCTGTCATCTTATATGATTGATCGCTAGGCTACCTGTCATCTTATATGATTGATCGCTAGGCTTAACTGCTAGGCTACATGTCATCTCTTATGATTGTGTTTTTTGTATTCTTTGTGTATTTATCATGCTTCTGCCCTGATTGTAGTATCTGCGTCTCCAACTTTTATTTGCTTGGTCTTGTCATGCAGGACTGTTTTAAAAATATATACTTTGGTCTCCCCTGATTAAATAAAGGTTAAATAAAAATGAAAATAAATATATAAATGCCTTTAGGCCTATGCCAGCATTTTCACATACTGGTAGTCTAATGAGACCATGTTGACAAATAAGAGAGCAAGAGAAATATTATATGTTGTGTAGGCTTGAAACTATAGAGACCCAACCCTCAAATTGCAACACAGAAACACAATAAAGGTTATGTCAGTCAAAGTAAATGATGTCTATAACGTGAATGCTTTATCAGAGGCAACACCAGGTGTGATCTATAATGAATTCCTTAAGTGTGATCCCATTAACCCCTCCTCTGGATTAAATTAAACTGAAGAGGAAAAGATTAATTAAAGATAATTTAGCACATGGTTAAGACCACCCGTCATTTATTTATGCATTATTTTTTGAGTGATTGCTGTTGAGGATTGGAGACTTCTCTCACCATGGATTTCCCTCAGCCTAAACAGGCTAAGTCGTTTAACCTTTTTACGTCTTAGAGACTTGCAGTCGCAGAATCTGAAGAAATGAGCGTGTTTCTCCCACCTGATGTAGGTGTTTTCTTTCATTTAGTGAGTTAGTTGTTTTACCAGCCAGAAACACTTGTAAATAAGTATTTGAATGAATGCTTTGAAGTGGTATCCTCTGGGCTCCAATGCATCTTGCTTGATGAATGTTTGTTTTTTTACCCAATTCAATTTAATTCAATTCAATTCGACATACACTTGGAGTGTCCTTTAGGCGAACAACACACCTCCATTCCTGTAAAGGAATCCTGTCTTTGTTCCCGTTCTGCTGATGCTGCATGCTGATCTAACTCATCAGGGATCCACAGCAAGACTGTTTGATTATGTGTCAAGTCATTTTATGTGGTGTGTTTAAGAATCTGAGCATGCATAAAAGATATGACGCAAAGCCTATCCAATCTCCTCTGTCCAATATCCAAGCAAAGAGAGTGAGAGGGAGAGGAGATGGTGGGAGAAGTGAGGAGGGGAGAGGAAATGAGTGAGGACTGGGGAGGTGAGGAGAGAGAGATGAGGGGAGAGGAGAGGAGAGCAGAATCACTAAAGACTTAAAATGGTCCTAACACACTCGCACAGTCGAGAAGAAGGCTCGACAGACGCCTCTTCCCCCTCAGAAGTTTGAAAAAAGTTTGTCATAGGCCCTCATTTCCTCAAAAAGTTCTACAGCTGTAGCATAGAGAGCATCTTGACTGGCTGCATCACTTCCTGGTATTGCAGAAGCACCACACTCCATTGCATGGCGTAACAGAAGGTGGTGTGAACAGCCCAGTACATCAATGGGGCTGAGCTGCCTGACCTCCAGAATATATATATATATATATCAGGTAGTGTGGTACGAAGGACCATAAAATCCAGCCACCTGATATAGAGGGCCTATGCTGAACTTTTTCAACCTCCTGAGGGGAAAAAGGTGCTGTCACGCCTTCTTCACAGCTGTGCGTATGTGGACCATTTTAAGTCCATTGGGATTTGGACCCCAAGGAACTTGAAGCTCCAGACCCTCTCCACTGCAGTCCCATTGATGTGGATGGTGACAAGCTTGGAGGGGACAATGATGTTGAACACTGAGCTGTAGTCAGTGAACAGTATTCTCACGTAGGTATCTCTCTTATCTAGGTGGGTGAAGGCAGTGTGGAGTGCAATTGAGATTGCGTCCTTTATGGATCTGTTGGGGCGGTATGCAAATCGGACTGTGTCTAGAGTGTTTGGGATGATGGAGTTGATGTGTGCCATAACCAGCCTCTTTTAAAGCACTTCATGATTACAGATGTGAGTGCTACAGGGCGGTGGTCAGTGTGGCATGACGCCTTAGAGTTCTTAGGAACGGGAATGATGGTGGTCGTTTTGAGACGTGGGGATTACAGACTGGGATTGAACATGACTGTGAATATGCCTGCCAGCTGTTCTGTGCATGCTCTGAGAATTCGCCATGGCATACCGTCTGGCCCAGCAGCTCATCGAGTGTTGACCTGATTAAAGACCTTCTCACGTCAGCCTCAGTGAGCGAGATCACCCAGTCCTCTGGTTCGGTGGGGGTATGCAAGGTATGGTGTTGTTATCGTCTGTAACGGTTTTCTTCCTGGGAAGGAGAGGCGGACCAAAACGCAGCGTGGTTAGGGTTAAACATCTTTAATCAAGACGAATACCGGGAAAACACTACAAATATACAAAACAATAAATGTGAAAAACCGCAACAGTCTTGTGTGGTGAAACAAACACAGACACGGAAATAACCACCCACTAAACCCAACACAAAACAGGCTGCCTAAATATGGTTCCCAATCAGAGACAATGACTAACACCTGCCTCTGATTGAGAACCATATCAGGCCCAAACACAGAAACAGACAAACCAGACATACAACATAGAATACCCACTCAGATCACACCCTGACCAAACAAAACATAGAAACATACAAAGCAAACTATGGTCAGGGTGTGACATCGTCGAAGTGTGCATGACATGCCTTGAGTTGGTCAGATAGAGAGGCATCGTTGGGCAGATCACGGCTGGGTCTTTCTTTGTAATGCATAGTGGTCTGTAGCCCCTGTAGCGTCGGAGCTTGTGTGATTCCACTTTAATCTTAAATTGACCTTTTGCATAGAGGAAGTCGTAACGGGACTTCTGGCACTTGTTCCTTTCCTCGGCGGTAGCATCAGGGTTGTCTGGGGATAGCCCTGTGTGTGGTAGCCCTGTCCTTTAGTTTAGCACCAATCTCTGTGTTAATCCAGGGCTTTTGATTGGGGAAGCAGCGAACCTTCACTGCGGGGACAATGTTGCCGATGCGTTTCCTTATGAAGCCGATGACAGAGGCATTGTTGTTCTCAACGGCGTCTCTGTATATTATTCTATCAGTGCTAGCAAAGCAGTAATATAATCTCTGATTCTGATGACCATATCTCAATTGAGCGAGTCACGGGTACTTCCTCTTTGAGTTTCTGCTTGTAAACAGGAAGCAGGTGTACGGAGTTATGATCTGATTTTCCCGAATGGAGGGCGAGGGAGGGCCTTTTATGCTTACTTGTGGGTAGAATGATAGTTGTCTGGGACTTTATCACCCCTAGTGGCGTTGTGGAGATGTGTTTATGGAAGCATCACGTGTCTTAATGACACGACATTAAAATCGGCAGCGACGAGGAAGGAAGCCTCTGGTTGTAAGTTTTCCTGCTTGTTTACAGCCTCGTGCAACCCGGGATCTCCGCTTATCAAACCAAAGTGAATTGACCGTCCTCCTTCAAGCACCTCTACTGGTTGCCCCACTTAAAAGCTATTGAGCGGTGCACAAGTGGACACTTAAGGCTGAGGAAGAAAATTCTCCATGTGTTTCTCCATGAAGAAAATTCTCCATGTGTTTCTCCGTGAAGAAAATTCTCCAAGTATCAGGAATCAAGGTAAGACCCAAGTGCAGACTGTGTGAAGTAACAATGTTTATTGTAACCACAGGGGCAGGCAAATGACAGGTCAAGGTAGGCAGGGGTTGATAATCCAGAGTAGGAGCAAAGGTACATGACGGCAGGCAGGCTCAGGGTCAGGGACAGGGTCAGGGTCAGGGTCAGGGACGGGGACGGGGACGGGGACGGGATCGGGGTCAGGGACAGGAGACAGGGACAGGGTCAGGGACAGGGTCAGGGTCAGGGTCAGGGACAGGGTCAGGGTCAGGGACAGGGACAGGGTCAGGGACAGGGACAGGGACAGGGTCAGTGTCAGTGTCAGGGTCAGGGTCAGGGACAGGGTCAGGGTCAGGGACAGGGACAGGGACAGGGTCAGGGTCAGGGTCAGTGTCAGGGTCAGGTGGGCGGGTACAGGGTCAGGACAGGCAAGGGTTAAAAACCAGGAGGACGAGAAAAAGAAAGAGGAGACAAACAGGAGCGGAGACAAAACATTGGTTGACTAGAAACAAACAAGATGGACTGGCACAGACTGACAGAAAACACTGGTATAAATACCCAGAGGATAAGTGGGGAAGATGGGCAACACCTGTAGAGGGGGTGTAGACAAGCACAAGGACAGGTGATAGAGATCAGGGCATGACACCATGTGTTTCTCCAGGAGAACATTTCTCCACATGTTTCTCCACAAATAAATGTCTCTATGTGCCACACTTGGTTTATGATATTTTTGAACCTGCTGCCCTCATCATCGTGACTGAGACCATGCAGCTCTTATTAAAGCTATGCCCTCATCATCGTGAGTGAGACCATGCAGCTCTTAAAGCTATGCCCTCATCATCGTGAGTGAGACCCTGCAGCTCTTAAAGCTATGCCCTCATCATCGTGAGTGAGACCCTGCAGCTCTTAAAGCTATGCCCTCATTGATTGATCTTAGGTTACACCTGCATCTGTGTGTACGGGACTGCAGCATCACGCTCATGGCTGGTGAACGGGTCTGAAATGCCTGGATGGCTGAATATAAATCACAGGTGTTCTGTCTCCTCCCTTACACAGAGATGGGGAGGGTCTGAGGTTTGTTTTGTTATATCACAGGAATGACAAGGATAATGTCTGACTGTTTATAAAGCATTAGGCCTTGTAATGCTGCAAGGTGCTGCAGGTAATACCTAGAAACCAGTATTCTAAAACACCTAGAACACATTACCCTAGAACACCTAGAACATCTAGAACATCTAATACACCTAAAACACCTAAAACACTTAGATCCCAGTTTTCTAGAACACCTAGAATTCCTAGAACACCTAGAACACATAGAACACCTAGAATACCTAGAACACTTAGAACCCAGTATACTAGAACACCTAGAACACCTAGAACACCTTAAACACCTAAAACACTCATAACACAGTATTCTAGAACACATAGAACACCTAGAAAACCTAGAACACCTAGCATACCTAGAACACATAGAACCCAGTAGTCTAGAACACCTAAAACACCTAAAACACTTAGAACCAAGTATTCTAGAACACATAGAACACCTAGAACACCTAGAAAACCTAGAACACTTAGAACCCAGTATTCTAGAACACCTAGAACACCTATATCCCAAGAACCAAAACCAACCAGATGATGTAGAAATACACTGAGATTGGGGTAGGGACCTCTCTGAGATGGAGGTGGGGACTGGGACCTCTCTGAGATGGAGGTGGGGACTGGAACCTCTCTGAGATGGAGGTGGGGACTGGGACCTCTCTGAGATGGAGGCGAGGACTGGAACCTCTCTGAGATGGAGGTGGGGACTGGGACCTCTCTGAGATGGAGGTGGAGACTGGAACCTCTCTGAGATGGAGGTGGGGACTGGAACCTCTCTGAGATGGAGGTGGGGACTGGAACCTCTCTGAGATGGAGGTGGAGACTGGAACCTCTCTGAGATGGAGGTGGGGACTGGAACCTCTCTGAGATGGAGGTGGGGACTGGAACCTCTCTGAGATGGAGGTGCGGACTGGAACCTCTCTGAGATGGAGGTGCGGACTGGAACCTCTCTGAGATGGAGGTGCGGACTGGAACCTCTCTGAGATGGAGGTGGGGACTGGAACCTCTCTGAGATGGAGGTGGAGACTGGAACCTCTCTGAGATGGAGGTGGGAAATGGAACCGCTCTGAGATGGAGGTGGGGACTGGAACCTTTCTGAGGTGGAGGTTGGGACTGGAACCTCTGAGATGGAGGTGGGGTCTGGAAAATCTCTGAGATGGAGGTGGGGACTGTGACATCTCTGAAATTGAGGTGGGGTCTGGGACCTCTCTGAGATGGAGGTGGGGACTGGAACCACTGAGATGGAGGTGGGGACTTGAACCTTTCTGAGATGGAGGTGGGGACAGGGGACTAAGAGGAGAGCAGAGAGGAAAACTCATACACCATTAAGGACTATTCCCCAACACCATTAAGGACAGAACACTGCTCATTAGGACTATTCCCCAACACCATTAAGGACAGAACACTGCTCATTAGGACCATTCCCCAACACCATTAAGGACAGAACACTGCTCATTAGGACTATTCCCCAACACTATTAAGGACAGAACACTGCTCATTAGGACCATTCCCCAACACCATTAAGGACAGAGCACTGCTCATTAGGACCATTCCCCAACACCATTAAGGACAGAACACTGCTCATTAGGACCATTTCCCAACACCATTAAGGACAGAGCACTGCTGACATGGAGGAGAAGCTGCTGCCCTCTGTGACCATCGCCAGGGGACAGAGAGTTTTAAACAAACAGATATTTAGCAGATGTTATTGCGGGTGTAGCGAATTGCTTGTTAATACATATTACAAACAGTTTGTCTTACAATTCCCCAACTTTTATTCACTTTTAATCCGGTATTGTAAAGGTTTGCTATTGACTGTTAAAATGGGAGAATTGATGCAGATGGAAAAATGAATAGATTATATTCTATCACATTTTTTTGCTGTCTGTCCAACTGAGCGGCATCTTAATGCTGTGAACAGCTGATAACATACTAACTAGCCTGGGTCTGTGGAGGAAACAACATGCTACGCAGTAGAATGACCACTGTCTGATAACATCATGGAACAGAATTGCTGAGCAGGGTATTTCAATAGCTCTGAGTCATTGGCTGCAAGTCTGTCTGTCTGAATGTGTACAAGATGCACACAAGACTCCAGACCCTTTTTATACCTGGTTCAAGATCAGTTGTCCTAATCGTGTCCACATTCTGATTGTGCCCACATTTGTCGATAAATATCACACTACAGGGAACATCGACACCGTGGACATTTACTGGGAAAATTTTTAAATGAAACATTTTTGCCTTGTGGAAATATGTAAATAGTTTGAGCTGCAACGTACAGAGATGGATGTAGACAAACAGAAGAAGAAGCACTGAGATCTGATTGGAGACAGTTGGCTGTCTGAAGTATTACAATGTAAATGTACTTTCAATCCATCTGTCTTTATAGTTCAACACACGGCATATAGTGTAGTGAGATGCCCGAAAGGCTGAACGATTCTCCTCTCATCACTCATCTTGAAAACATGTATACTCAAAATGTAGGAAAATAAATCAATACGCCATCATTAACACAATGGAAAAATCGAATTATTTAATATTTAAAGATTAAAATAGCACGGGCGACTGAGCATTTTTTTTTGTTGCACAATTTAAGACCATGTGGCAAACAATAATGCAGGCACTAGGGATGGAGGTGTGACCAGGTACTAGGGATGGAGGTGTGACCAGGTACTAGGGATGGAGGTGTGACCAGGTACTAGGGATGGAGGTGTGACCAGGTACTAGGGATGGAGGTGTGACCAGGTACTAGGGATGGAGGTGTGACCAGGTACTAGGGATGGAGGTGTGACCAGGTACTAGGGGTGGAGATGTGACAGGGGATGGAGGTGTGACCAGGTACTAGGGATGGAGGTGTGACTAGGGATGGAGGTGTGACTTGGGATGGAGGTGTGACTAGGGATGGAGGTGTGACCAGGCACTAGGGATGGAGGTGTGACCAGGTACTAGGGATGGAGGTGTGACCAGGTACTAGGGGTGGAGATGTGACAGGGGATGGAGGTGTGACCAGGTACTAGGGATGGAGGTGTGACTAGGGATGGAGGTGTGACTTGGGATGGAGGTGTGACTAGGGATGGAGGTGTGACCAGGTATTAGGGATGGAGGTGTTACCAGGTACTAGGGATGGAGGTGTGACCAGGTACTAGGGGTGGAGATGTGACAGGGGATGGAGGTGTGACCAGGTACTAGGGATGGAGGTGTGACTAGGGATGGAGGTGTGACTGGGGATGGAGGAGTGACCAGGTACTAGGGGTGGAGTTGTGACCAGGTATTAGGGATGGAGTTGTGACCAGGTACTAGGGATGGAGATGTGACAGGGGATGGAGGTGTGACCAAGTACTAGGGATGGAGATGTGACAGGGGATGGAGGAATGACCAGGTACTAGGGATGGAGGTGTGACCAGGTATTAGGGATGGAGGTGTGACCAGGTACTAGGGATGGAGATGTGACAGGGGATGGAGGTGTGACCAGGTACTAGGGATGGAGATGTGACAGGGGATGGAGGAGTGACCAGGTACTAGGGGTGGAGGTGTGACCAGGTATTAGGGATGGAGGTGTGACCAGGTACTAGGGATGGAGATGTGACAGGGGATGGAGGTGTGGCCAGGTACTAGGGATGGAGGTGTGACCAGGTAATAGGGATGGAGGTGCTGACCACGACTCCATTTTGTTGATCCCTGCCTACAGACAGAAACTAAAACAAGAGGCTCCCACGCTGAGGTCTGTCCAATGCTGGTCCGACCAAGCTGACTCCACACTCCAAGACTGCTTCCATCACGTGGACTGGGACGTGTTTCGTATTGCGTCAGATAACAATATTGACGAATACGATGATTCGGTGTGCGAGTTCATTAGAACGTGCGTTGAAGATGTCGTTCCCATAGCAACGATTAAAACATTCCCTAACCAGAAACCGTGGATTGATGGCAGCATTCGCGTGAAACTGAAAGCGCGAACCACTGCTTTTAATCAGGGCAAGGTGTCTGGTAACATGACCGAATACAAACAGTGCAGCTATTCCCTCAGCAAGGCTATCAAACAAGCTAAGCGTCAGTACAGAGACAAAGTAGAATCTCAATTCAACGGCTCAGACACAAGAGGCATGTGGCAGGGTCTACAGTCAATCACAGACTACAGGAAGAAATCCAGCCCAGTCACGGACCAGGATGTCTTGCTCCCAGGCAGACTAAATAACTTTTTTGCCCGCTTTGAGGACAATACAGTGCCACTGACACGGCCTGCAACGAAAACATGCGGTCTCTCCTTCACTGCAGCCGAGGTGAGTAAGACATTTAAACGTGTTAACCCTCGCAAGGCTGCAGGCCCAGACGGCATCCCCAGCCGCGCCCTCAGAGCATGCGCAGACCAGCTGGCCGGTGTGTTTACGGACATATTCAATCAATCCCTATACCAGTCTGCTGTTCCCACATGCTTCAAGAGGGCCACCATTGTTCCTGTTCCCAAGAAAGCTAAGGTAACTGAGCTAAACGACTACCGCCCCGTAGCACTCACTTCCGTCATCATGAAGTGCTTTGAGAGACTAGTCAAGGACCATATCACTTCCATCCTACGTGACACCCTAGACCCACTCCAATTTGCTTACCGCCCAAATAGGTCCACAGACGATGCAATCTCAACCACACTGCACACTGCCCTAACCCATCTGGACAAGAGGAATACCTATGTGAGAATGCTGTTCATTGACTACAGCTCGGCATTCAACACCATAGTACCCTCCAAGCTCGTCATCAAGCTCGAGACCCTGGGTCTCGACCCCGCCCTGTGCAACTGGGTACTGGACTTCCTGACGGGCCGCCCACAGGTGGTGAGGGTAGGCAACAACATCTCCAACCCGCTGATCCTCAACACTGGGGCCCCACAAGGGTGCGTTCTGAGCCCTCTCCTGTACTCCCTGTTCACCCACGACTGCGTGGCCACGCACGACTCCAACTCAATCATCAAGTTTGCGGACGACACAACAGTGGTAGGCTTGATTACCAACAACGACGAGACGGCCTACAGTGAGGAGGTGAGGGCCCTCGGATTGTGGTGTCAGGAAAATAACCTCACACTCAACGTCAACAAAACTAAGGAGATGATTGTGGACTTCAGGAAACAGCAGAGGGAACACCCCCCTATCCACATCGATGGAACAGTAGTGGAGAGGGTAGCAAGTTTTAAGTTCCTCGGCATACACATCACAGACAAACTGAATTGGTCCACTCACACAGTCAGCATTGTGAAGAAGGCGCAGCAGCGCCTCTTCAACCTCAGGAGGCTGAAGAAATTTGGCTTGTCACCAAAAGCACTCACAAACTTCTACAGATGCACGATCGAGAGCATCCTGGCGGGCTGTATCACCGCCTGGTACGGCAACTGCTCCGCCCTCAACCGTAAGGCTCTCCAGAGGGTAGTGAGGTCTGCACAACGCATCACCGGGGGCAAACTACCTGCCCTCCAGGACACCTACACCACCCGATGTTACAGAAAGGCCATAAAGATCATCAAGGACATCAACCACCCGAGCCACTGCCTGTTCACCCCGCTATCATCCAGAAGGCGAGGTCAGTACAGGTGCATCAAAGCTGGGACCGAGAGACTGAAAAACAGCTTCTATCTCAAGGCCATCAGACTGTTAAACAGCCACCACTAACATTGAGTGGCTGCTGCCAACACACTGACACTGACTCAACTCCAGCCACTTTAATAATGGGAATTGATGGGAAATGATGTAAATATATCACTAGCCACTTCAAACAATGCTACCTTATATAATGTTACTTACCCTACATTATTCATCTCATATGCATACGTATATACTGTACTCTATATCATTGACTGTATCCTTATGTAATACATGTATCACTAGCCACTTTAACTATGCCACTTTGTTTACATACTCATGTCATATGTATATACTGTACTCGATTCCATCTACTGTATCTTGCATATGCTGCTCTGTACCATCACTCATTCATATATCCTTATGTACATATTATTTATCCCCTTACACTGTGTACAAGACAGTAGTTTTGGAATTGTTAGTTAGATTACTTGTTGGTTATTACTGCATTGTCGGAACTAGAAGCACAAGCATTTCGCTACACTCGCATTAACATCTGCTAACCATGTGTATGTGACAAATACAATTTGATTTGTTTGATTTGATTTGATTTTGAGGTGTGACCAGGCGCTAGGGATGGAGCTGTGACCAGGTACTAGGGATGGAGGTGTGACACTGGATGGAGGTGTGACCAGGTACTAGGGATGGAGGTGTGACTAGGGATGGAGATGTGACTAGGTACTAGGGATGGAGGTGTGACTCGGGATGGAGGTGTTAACCAGGTACAAGGGATGGAGATGTGACCAGGTACTAGGGATGGAGGTGTGACTAGGGATGGAGGTGTGACCAGGTTATTAGGGATGGAGGTGTGACTAAGGATGGAGGTGTGACCAGGTACTAGGGATGGAGGTGTGACTGGGGATGGAGGAGTGACCAGGTACTAGGGATGGAGGTGTGATGAGGTATTAGGGTTGGAGGAGTGACCAGGTACTAGGGGTGGAGGTGTGACTGGGGATGGAGGTGTGACCAGGTACTAGGGATGGAGATGTGACTGGGGATGGAGGTGTGACCAGGTACTAGGGATGGAGGTGTGACTGGGGATGGAGGTGTGACCAGGTACTAGGGATGGAGGTGTGACTGGGGATGGAGGTGTGACTAGGGATGGAGGTGTGACCAGGTACTAGGGATGGAGGTGTGACTGGGGATGGAGGTGTGACTAGGGATGGAGGTGTGACCAGGTACTAGGGATGGAGGTGTGACTAGGGATGGAGGTGTGACTAGGGATGGAGGTGTGACCAGGTACTAGGGATGGAGGTGTGACCAGGTACTAGGGATGGAGGTGTGACCAGGTACTAGGGATGGAGGTGTGACTAGGGATGGAGGTGTGACTAGGGATGGAGGTGTGACCAGGTACTAGGGATGGAGGTGTGACTGGGGATGGAGGTGTGACCAGGTACTAGGGATGGAGGTGTGATGAGGTATTAGGGTTGGAGGAGTGACCAGGTACTAGGGATGGAGGTGTGATGAGGTATTAGGGATGGAGGTGTGACCAGGTATTAGGGACGGAGGTGTGACCAGGTACTAGGGACGGAGGTGTGACCAGGTACTAGGGATGGAGGTGTGACCAGGTACTAGGGATGGAGGTGTGACTGGGGATGGAGGTGTGACCAGGTATTAGGGACGGAGGTGTGACCAGGTACTAGGGATGGAGGTGTGACCAGGTATTAGGGACGGAGGTGTGACCAGGTACTAGGGATGGAGGTGTGACCAGGTACTACGGATGGAGGTGTGACTGGGGATGGAGTTGTGACCAGGTATTAGGGATGGAGGTGTGGCCAGGTACTAGGGATGGAGGTGTGGCCAGGTACTAGGGTTGGAGGTGTGGCCAGGTACTAGGGTTGGAGGTGTGGCCAGGTACTAGGGTTGGAGGTGTGACCAGGTACTAGGGATGGAGGTGTGATGAGGTAAAAGGGATGGAGGTGTGGCCAGGTACTAGGGGTGGAGGTGTGACCAGGTACTAGGGATGGAGGTGTGATGAGGTAAAAGGGATGGAGGTGTGGCCAGGTACTAGGGATGGAGGTGTGGCCAGGTACTAGGGGTGAAGGTGTGGCCA
This sequence comes from Oncorhynchus mykiss, assembly GCF_013265735.2. Taxonomy (NCBI): domain Eukaryota; kingdom Metazoa; phylum Chordata; class Actinopteri; order Salmoniformes; family Salmonidae; genus Oncorhynchus; species Oncorhynchus mykiss. Next base: position 3,939,661 of record NC_048576.1, on the reverse strand, counting down.
GGTACTAGGGTTGGAGGTGTGTCCAGGTACTAGGGTTGGAGGTGTGGCCAGGTACTAGGGTTGGAGGTGTGACCAGGTACTAGGGATGGAGGTGTAACTAAGGATGGAGGTGTGACCAGTTACTAGGGATGGAGGTGTGACTAGGAATGGAGGTGTGACTAGGGTTGGAGGTGTGACCAGGTACTAGGGATGGAGGTGTGACCAGGCACTAGGGATGGAGGTGTGACCAGGTACTAGGGATGGAGTTGTGACCAGGTACTAGGGGTGGAGGTGTGGCCAGGTACTAGCGGTGGAGGTGTGGCCAGGTACTAGGGGTGGAGGTGTGGCCAGGTACTAGGGATGGAGGTGTGACCAGGTACTAGGGTTGGAGGTTTGACCAGGCACTAGGGATGGAGGTGTGGCCAGGTACTAGGGATGGAGGTTTGACCAGGTACTAGGGATGGAGGTTTGACCAGACACTAGGGATGGAGGTGTGGCCAGGTACTAGGGATGGAGGTGTGACCAGGTACTAGGGATGGAGGTGTGACCAGGTACTAGGGATGAAGGTGTGACCAGGTACTAGGAATGGAGGTGTGACACACATGCAGAGGTCATCGGTTCACCTACTCTGCGTTCTGAGGAGTCCCGTAGGACTCGTGGAGGTCAGAAAGTAAAACAGAGAACCTTTCGGATGCTACAGACGTTTTCCTGAGTAGATCGATTTTCTCCTTTTCTGACAAAAAGCACTGTAGCTCTCCCACTTTCCACCGCCGATGCAGAAGGCCACCATAGGTGGATGCAGTGGATTGAGACGTACTCCATGTAAAAAATAACTGACATCTCTACGTTAAATTGACAGATTATTATTGGATTTTGTTAATTATGTTTCTTAGATTGCTAATGTCTAAATGTCTAAATAAAGCACAACACATAATAAAACAGTAGATTACAGTATACTAAAGTATAATACAGTGGTATAATACAGTTTAATAAGGCACTATACAGTGTAATACAGTATAATACAGTATAATACAGTTAATACAGTATAATACAGTATATTACAGTATATTACAGTATAATACAGTACAATACAGTGTAATACAGTATAATACAGTATAATACAGTTAATACAGTATAATACAGTATATTACAGTATATTACAGTATAATACAGTACAATACAGTGTAATACAGTATAATACAGTATAATACAGTTAATACAGTATAATACAGTATATTACAGTATAATACAGTACAATACAGTGTAATACAGTATAATACAGGATAATACAGTTAATACAGTATAATACAGTATCAAACAGTATAATACAGTACAATAAAGTGTAATACAGTATAAAACAGTATAACACAGTACAATACAGTGTAATACAATATAATACAGTATCACACAGTATAATACAGTACAATACAGTGTAATACAGTATCACACAGTTTAAAACAGTACAATACAGTGTAATACAGTAATACAGTATAACACAGTATAACACAGTATAATACAGTATAATACAGTATAACACAGTACAACACAGTATAACACAGTATAATACAGTATTATACCATATCACACAGTATAAAACAGTACAATACAGTGTAGCACAGTATAACACAGCATAATACAGTGTAACACAGTATAATACAGTGGTATAATATAGTGTAATACAGTATAATATAGTGGTATAATACAGTATAATAAAGCACAACACATTATAACACAGTAGAATACAGTATAATATAGTATAATACAGTGGCATAATACAGTATAATACATTGGTATAATATAGTATAATACAGTGGCATAATACAGTATAATACATTGGTATAATATAGTATAATACAGTGGCATAATACAGTATAATACATTGGTATAATATAGTATAATACAGTGGCATATAATACAGTATAATACAGTGGAATAATATAGCATAATACAGTGGTATAATAAAGTATAATATAGTATAATATAGTATAATACAGTGGTATAATACATTGTAATACAGTGGTATAATAAACTATAATATATTATAATACAGTGGTATAATATAGTATAATACATTGTAATACAGTGGTATAATAAAGTATAATATAGTATAATACATTGGTATAATATAGTAAAATACAGTGGTATAATATAGTATAATATAGTATAATACAGCGGTATAATATAGTATAATGCAGTGGTATAATATAGTATAATACAGTGGTATAATAAAGTATGATATAGTATAATACAGTGGTATAATATAGTATAATACAGTGGTATAATATAGTATAATACAGTGGTATAATATAGTATAATGCAGTGGTATAATATAGTATAATACAGTGGTATAATAAAGTATAATATAGTATAATACAGTGGTATAATGTAGTATAATACAGTGGTATAATATAGTATAATATAGTATAATACAGTGGTATAATATAGTATAATATAGTATAATACAGTGGTATAATATAGTATAATGCAGTGGTATAATATAGTATAATACAGTGGTATAATATAGTATAATGCAGTGGTATAATATAGTATAATGCAGTGGTATAATATAGTATAATACAGAATAATACAGTGGTATAATATAGTATAATGCAGTGGTATAATATAGTATAATACAGCATAATACAGTGGTATTTCTTTAGCAATAAAGCCCGAGGAGATGTGGTATATGGCCAATATACCACATCTAAGGGCTGTTCTTATGTACGACGGAACACACAAACCAAAAATTCCACAAACCCCGAAGTACCTTACTGCTGTTATAAACTTCTTACCAACGTAATCCGAGGTGTACCCGTGGTATACGGTCTGATATACCACGGCTGTCAGGCAAACAGCAGTCAGGGCTCGAACCACCCAGTTTATAATACAATATAATACTGCCTTTGGAAAAGTTGTAAAAAGGCTATATTTAAAGGTGCGGAGGTCATCGGTTCAGAGGAGTCCCGTAGGACTCGTGGAGGTCAGAAAGTAAAACAGAGAACCTTTAAAATGCCTTGCCATGCCTGACAACCGTATAACACAGTTCTCTTGTGCTGTGACTCCATCATAGTCCATCCCATGCATCCCCAATACATTTGTAGTTCTCTAGTATATCAATCTGTCAACCCTCGATGAGACTCTGTTATTTCTTAATTATCACTAATCAATTTATTTCTTTATTCAACTAGGCAAGTCAGTTAAGAACAAATTCTTATTTTCGATGACTGCCTAGGACCAGTGGGTTAACTGCCTGTTCAGGGGCAGAACGACAGATTTGTACCTTGTCAGCTCGGGGGTTTGAACTTGCAACCTTCCGTTCTAACCACTAGGCTACCCTGCCGCCCCAATGACTTGGAGGAAACCAAACCATGGTTGTTCTTCCAGCATTTGTCATCATTTTCCCTTCGGTACTGTTTAGGCATGTACTAAATACGAATTGGACTCCTGCGTGATAATGCAATCCCTTTCTATTTTATTATATTATACTACATTATAAATGTATAAAATATTATAAATTATAAAAATCGCTAACAATAAAATGTAGAATTTTCCCAAACTGATGCGTCAAGGCACATAGCCGTCTGTATAATGTTAAAATCCAAAGGAGTCTTTAGGCTCATTTTAGATGTAATACTTTACTCCTTCTATAAGCCAGAGTATTTGCGTTACATGCATGCCCCATTGCATTTTTTTTAATACATTTTCCTAATTTAACCATGCGTCTTTTAATAGGTTCACATACTAGAGGTTATTCGCAATACAAACGTTTGGTATGCTAATTCTTCTTCAGACACAACCAGTGCACCTAGGACTACAAAGCTATTTGACTCTTTTTAAAACTGGAGGATATATTAAATAATATTTATTAATACAGGTCGAGGATATTGGGACAGTAGCCTATTACATCCAGTCTTAAACCACCCAATAACAAATATGGGCTGTAATGATGAGAGTAAAAACACTAGCTAGGAAGGTGTGATGTTTTCTGTCTATTTATACAGCTTGTGTCATAAGGGAGATCCAAGGAAGGTTGTATTAATTTGCATACAGGGAGGGACCAATACGGACACGGAGGGGCAATATAAGAGACACGATTTGTTTCCACGGCAACAGGCTCAGAGTATAGACACACACAGAAAAAAAAGGTTTAACCTGGACTTCAGAGAGTCGATTTGAAAACACTTTTATGGTTTCATTTCAGTTGAACTGTGGCTGTGTGGATAAATGGGATGGATAGTGTAAAAGTAGCTGTGTGGATAAATGGACACGTGTCTCGTGGACAAAATAATAATATTCCCATAGTTGTTATTTTTGTGCGCCTGTTTTGTAACATAAAGATTTCCTCTTGATGCAGTATTACAAAATAGATGTGGATAGATATGTTACATGACAGCGGGTTAGAAAGGGAGAAATCTATTAACCCTCGCACTGACAACATATTTTAAATACATGAACTACACACTGGGGTCATTTGGACCCCAACAACAAACTATTATAAAAAAAACTGGGATAGCAAAATATCAACAAAATTGTTATAAATATAAATGTAAATATCCATTCTGTATGATTGTATTTGTTATTTTAGTTACATTTCTGGTAATTAGCATATTATTAGTACTGATACGGTATCTCTAAAAGACACGTCTGGATTCAGAAATCATTAGGTGGAAATCCACAAAACTCAAAATATACATCGGACATGTATACTATAGAATATAAAAAACGTGATGTTAAGATACCACCTGATATGGACCCTTTCCCCCAGTGCTGTGTAATGAATTCCAAATGAACATCATCACAGAACACATCTGATCAACACAACAACATTACAGAACACATCCTGATCAACACAACATCATTACACATCTGATCAACACAACATCATTACAGAACACATCTGATCAACACAACATCATCACAGAACACATCTGATCAACACAACATCATTACAGAACACATCCTGATCAACACAACATCATTACAGAACACATCTGATCAACATAACATCATTACAGAACACATCTGATCAACACAACATCATTACAGAACACATCTGATCAACACAACATCATTACACATCTGATCAACACAACATCATTACAGAACACATCCTGATCAACACAACATCATCACAGAACACATCCTGATCAACACAACATCATTACAGAACACATCTGATCAACACAACATCATCACAGAACACATCCTGATCAACACAACATCATTACAGGACACATCCTGATCAACACAACATCATTACAGAACACATCCTGATCAACACAACATCATTACAGAACACATCTGATCAACATAACATCATTACACATCTGATCAACACAACATCATCACACATCTGATCAACACAACATCATTACACATCCTGATCAACACAACATCAGAACACATCCTGATCAACACAACATCATTACAGGACACATCCTGATCAACACAACATCATTACAGAACACATCTGATCAACACAACATCATTACAGAACACATCTGATCAACACAACATCATTACACATCTGATCAACACAACATCATCACAGAACACATCTGATCAACACAACATCATTACAGGACACATCCTGATCAACACAACATCATTACAGAACACATCTGATCAACACAACATCAGAACAGAACACATCTGATCAACACAACATCATTACAGAACACATCTGATCAACACAACATCAGAACAGAACACATCTGATCAACACAACATCAGAACAGAACACATCTGATCAACACAACATCATTACAGAACACATCTGATCAACACAACATCATTACAGAACACATCTAATCAACACAACATCATTACAGAACACATCCTGATCAACACAACATCATTACAGAACACATCTGATCAACACAACATCATTACAGAACACATCCTGATCAACACAACATCATCACAGAACACATCCTGATCAACACAACATCATTACAGAACACATCCTGATCAACACAACATCATTACAGAACACATCCTGATCAACACAACATCATTACAGAACACATCTGATCAACATAACATCATTACAGAACACATCTGATCAACACAACATCATTACACATCTGATCAACACAACATCAGAACACATCCGATCAACACAACATCATCACAGAACACATCTGATCAACACAACATCATTACAGAACACATCTGATCAACACAACATCATTACAGAACACATCTGATCAACACAACATCATTACAGAACACATCCTGATCAACACAACATCATTACAGAACACATCTGATCAACACAACATCATTACAGAACACATCCTGATCAACACAACATCATTACAGAACACATCTGATCAACACAACATCATTACACATCTGATCAACACAACATCAGAACACATCTGATCAACACAACATCATCACAGAACACATCTGATCAACACAACATCATTACAGAACACATCCTGATCAACACAACATCATTACAGAACACATCTGATCAACACAACATCATCACAGAACACATCCTGATCAACACAACATCATCACAGAACACATCCTGATCAACACAACATCATTACACATCTGATCAATACACAACATCATCACAGAACACATCTGATCAACACAACATCATCACGGAACACATCTGATCAACACAACATCATTATAGAACACATCTGATCAACACAACATCATCACAGAACACATCCTGATCAACACAACATCATTACAGAACACATCTGATCAACATAACATCATTACACATCTGATCAACACAACATCAGAACACATCTGATCAACATAACATCATCACGGAACACATCTGATCAACATAACATCAGAACACATCTGATCAACACAACATCATTACGGAACACATCGGATCAAATGATTAAATATATATCCTAGATTTACGTTACGAACACATCGGATCAAATGATTAAATATATATCCTAGATTTACGTTACGAACACATCGGATCAAATGATTAAATATATATCCTAGATTTACGTTACGAACACATCGGATCAAATGATTAAATATATATCCTAGATTTACGTTACGAACACATCGGATCAAATGATTAAATATATATCCTAGATTTACGTTACGAACACATCGGATCAAATGATTAAATATATATCCTAGATTTACGTTACGAACACATCGGATCAAATGATTAAATATATATCCTAGATTTACGTTACGAACACATCGGATCAAATGATTAAATATATATCCTAGATTTCCGTTACGAACACATCGGATCAAATGATTAAATATATATCCTAGATTTCCGTTACGAACACATCGGATCAAATGATTAAATATATATCCTAGATTTCCGTTACGAACACATCGGATCAAATGATTAAATATATATCCTAGATTTACGTTACGAACACATCGGATCAAATGATTAAATATATATCCTAGATTTACGTTACGAACACATCGGATCAAATGATTAAATATATATCCTAGATTTCCGTTACGAACACATCGGATCAAATGATTAAATATATATCCTAGATTTACGTTACGAACACATCGGATCAAATGATTAAATATATATCCTAGATTTACGTTACGAACACATCGGATCAGATGATTAAATATATATCCTAGATTTACGTTACGAACACATCGGATCAAATGATTAAATATATATCCTAGATTTACGTTACGAACACATCGGATCAAATGATTAAATATATATCCTAGATTTACGTTACGAACACATCGGATCAAATGATTAAATATATATCCTAGATTTACGTTACGAACACATCGGATCAAATGATTAAATATATATCCTAGATTTCCGTTACGAACACATCGGATCAAATGATTAAATATATATCCTAGATTTACGTTACGAACACATCGGATCAAATGATTAAATATATATCCTAGATTTCCGTTACGAACACATCGGATCAAATGATTAAATATATATCCTAGATTTCCGTTACGAACACATCGGATCAAATGATTAAATATATATCCTAGATTTACGTTACGAACACATCGGATCAAATGATTAAATATATATCCTAGATTTCCGTTACGAACACATCGGATCAAATGATTAAATATATATCCTAGATTTCCGTTACGAACACATCGGATCAAATGATTAAATATATATCCTAGATTTACGTTACGAACACATCGGATCAAATGATTAAATATATATCCTAGATTTACGTTACGAACACATCGGATCAAATGATTAAATATATATCCTAGATTTACGTTACGAACACATCGGATCAAATGATTAAATATATATCCTAGATTTACGTTACGAACACATCGGATCAAATGATTAAATATATATCCTAGATTTACGTTACGAACACATCGGATCAAATGATTAAATATATATCCTAGATTTACGTTACGAACACATCGGATCAAATGATTAAATATATATCCTAGATTTACGTTACGAACACATCGGATCAAATGATTAAATATATATCCTAGATTTACGTTACGAACACATCGGATCAAATGATTAAATATATATCCTAGATTTACGTTACGAACACATCGGATCAAATGATTAAATATATATCCTAGATTTACGTTACGAACACATCGGATCAAATGATTAAATATATATCCTAGATTTACGTTACGAACACATCGGATCAAATGATTAAATATATATCCTAGATTTACGTTACGAACACATCGGATCAAATGATTAAATATATATCCTAGATTTACGTTACGAACACATCGGATCAAATGATTAAATATATATCCTAGATTTACGTTACGAACACATCGGATCAAATGATTAAATATATATCCTAGATTTACGTTACGAACACATCGGATCAAATGATTAAATATATATCCTAGATTTACGTTACGAACACATCGGATCAAATGATTAAATATATATCCTAGATTTACGTTACGAACACATCGGATCAAATGATTAAATATATATCCTAGATTTACGTTACGAACACATCGGATCAAATGATTAAATATATATCCTAGATTTACGTTACGAACACATCGGATCAAATGATTAAATATATATCCTAGATTTACGTTACGAACACATCGGATCAAATGATTAAATATATATCCTAGATTTACGTTACGAACACATCGGATCAAATGATTAAATATATATCCTAGATTTACGTTACGAACACATCGGATCAAATGATTAAATATATATCCTAGATTTACGTTACGAACACATCGGATCAAATGATTAAATATATATCCTAGATTTACGTTACGAACACATCGGATCAAATGATTAAATATATATCCTAGATTTACGTTACGAACACATCGGATCAAATGATTAAATATATATCCTAGATTTACGTTACGAACACATCGGATCAAATGATTAAATATATATCCTAGATTTACGTTACGAACACATCGGATCAAATGATTAAATATATATCCTAGATTTACGTTACGAACACATCGGATCAAATGATTAAATATATATCCTAGATTTACGTTACGAACACATCGGATCAAATGATTAAATATATATCCTAGATTTACGTTACGAACACATCGGATCAAATGATTAAATATATATCCTAGATTTACGTTACGAACACATCGGATCAAATGATTAAACATATATCCTAGATTTACGTTACGAACACATCGGATCAAATGATTAAATATATATCCTAGATTTACGTTACGAACACATCGGATCAAATGATTAAATATATATCCTAGATTTACGTTACGAACACATCGGATCAAATGATTAAATATATATCCTAGATTTACGTTACGAACACATCGGATCAAATGATTAAATATATATCCTAGATTTACGTTACGAACACATCGGATCAAATGATTAAATATATATCCTAGATTTACGTTACGAACACATCGGATCAAATGATTAAATATATATCCTAGATTTACGTTACGAACACATCGGATCAAATGATTAAATATATATCCTAGATTTACGTTACGAACACATCGGATCAAATGATTAAATATATATCCTAGATTTACGTTACGAACACATCGGATCAAATGATTAAATATATATCCTAGATTTACGTTACGAACACATCGGATCAAATGATTAAATATATATCCTAGATTTACGTTACGAACACATCGGATCAAATGATTAAATATATATCCTAGATTTACGTTACGAACACATCGGATCAAATGATTAAATATATATCCTAGATTTACGTTACGAACACATCGGATCAAATGATTAAATATATATCCTAGATTTACGTTACGAACACATCGGATCAAATGATTAAATATATATCCTAGATTTACGTTACGAACACATCGGATCAAATGATTAAATATATATCCTAGATTTACGTTACGAACACATCGGATCAAATGATTAAATATATATCCTAGATTTACGTTACGAACACATCGGATCAAATGATTAAATATATATCCTAGATTTACGTTACGAACACATCGGATCAAATGATTAAATATATATCCTAGATTTACGTTACGAACACATCGGATCAAATGATTAAATATATATCCTAGATTTACGTTACGAACACATCGGATCAAATGATTAAATATATATCCTAGATTTACGTTACGAACACATCGGATCAAATGATTAAATATATATCCTAGATTTACGTTACGAACACATCGGATCAAATGATTAAATATATATCCTAGATTTACGTTACGAACACATCGGATCAAATGATTAAATATATATCCTAGATTTACGTTACGAACACATCGGATCAAATGATTAAATATATATCCTAGATTTACGTTACGAACACATCGGATCAAATGATTAAATATATATCCTAGATTTACGTTACGAACACATCGGATCAAATGATTAAATATATATCCTAGATTTACGTTACGAACACATCGGATCAAATGATTAAATATATATCCTAGATTTACGTTACGAACACATCGGATCAAATGATTAAATATATATCCTAGATTTACGCTCAGCTTTTCATTAAAGTGTACATGATAAGAGGACTTACTTTAGAAACACTTCGGTAAGAACGGAGATCTTTAGCAAATAACGGATTCATCTAAATACATGTGAATGTAACACTGACGAAGGCCACCGGCTGAAACACAGGTGCTTTTTTTAACCAATAACCACCTACACATATTATGATTAATATATAATATACAGAATATGATTTGGGGATTACCCTGAATATCACACATGGATATTTCCTATGGCCGGTTGTGGACTCATTCAACATCCTGAGATATGTGACATCCTGTGTTCTCTCTTCCTGTTGACAAATACTGACTGTATACTGTGGCTTCTGAAGGTATGCACAAGTCTTGACTTCCTCCAGATCTTTGTTGTGTTACAATAATAAACCAATGTATTAAAGTGAGATTTTGTGTCACTGACCTACTCACAATACGACCAAATTTCAATGCGGAATTATGTTTTTTTTACAAAATGTTAACAAATGAAAAAATGATGAAAAGCTGAAATGTCTTTGAGTGTCAATAAGTGTTGCCTAAATAAGATCAGGAGTGAAAATGTGCTTAACCTCTTAAAGCTAGGGGGCAGAATTTTCACTTTTGGATAAATAGCGTGCCCAATTTCAACTTCCTGCTACTCGTGCCAAGAATATAAGACATGCATATTATTCATAGATTTCGATAGAAAACACTCTGAAATGTCTAAAACTGTTTGAATCATGTCTGTGAGTATAACAGAACTTATGTAGCAGGCAAAACCCCGAGGACTAACTGTTCAGATTTTTTATTTTTTTCCCCCTCTCTGTTCACTAAAATGTTTTTGCCATTGGATATTTAATAGGAACCTATTTTCAGTTCCTACCGCTTCCACACGATGTCGCCAGTCTTTGGAATATGGTTGAGGTTATTCCTTTGTGCTATGAAGAAGTATGCCAACTCAGAACTGGGGACACTTTTGTGAGTTGCGCAAGACGTGAACAGCAGTGCTGGTTTCTTTTCGTTCTTGTATTGAATACAGATAGCCCCGTCTACAATTTGATCGATTATTAACGTTTAAAAATACCTAAAGTTGTATTACAAAAGTAGTTTGAAATATTTTGCCAAAGTTTATAGGCAACTTTTGAAATATTTTGTAGTGATGTAGAGTTTTTGTAAGCTGTTTTTTTCTGGATCAAACGCGCTTTATAAATTCACATTTTCGATATATATGGACGGAATTAATCGAACAAAAGGACCAATTGTGATGTTTATGGGACATATTGAGTGCCAACAAAAGAAGCTCGTCAAAGGTAATGCATATTTTATATTTTATTTCAGCGTTTTGTGTAGTGCCTGCTATGCTAGCTCCTTTGTTTACTGCTAGTGCAGATGGGTGCAGGCTATCAGATAATAGCTTCTTATGCTTTCGCCGAAAAGCATTTTTTAAATCTGACATGTTGGCTGGATTCGCGAGTGTAGCTTTAATTGACTATCTTACATGTGTGATTTAATGAAAGTTTGAATTTCATAGCATTTTATTTTAATCTGGCGTTCTGCATTTCCCCCAGCTATTGGCCAGTTGAGACTCTAGCGTAATGGACGATGGCTGTGATGGGAGCCAATAGGGTCGTCAATAGCGGTACCTCACAGTCCAGTCCAGACCCAACGTGGTGGTAGGGTTGGTCTGTGATTCATTCCAAACTGTCAATGTGTAAATCATGAATCAAAATTGTGCCGATTTTGCAAGGAAATATTCACTTAACCAAGTAGCTTCTGTACCTGCTTCATTCATGATGAGAAAACGAATTGGAACAAGCTAGCTAACTAGCCACATTCCTAGTTAGTTAGCTAGTTAAGTTAGTTAGCTAGGTTATATTAGTAACCAGTAATACCAAATACTCCGAAACGTTTTACATTTTAGCTGTCACTGAGAAAAAAATCCATGAAGGGAAGGCAATTTTGTTATTTGTTAGCTAGAAGGCTACCAGTTAGCTTTTACCCCCCTCTCAAGCCTAGCTAGCTTTGTTGTACCATAAACTTCTTTGAGGTATTTTCTAAACAGCTTCTCACCTCTCTGTTTTTCCAGTTGTCAGTTGAACCACACATCTTAACATACTCATTTGTGGCATCCAAATGAAAAAATAACAGTTGGATTGACAGAGCTGAGTCTTGTGGCTAAGCTAACAGTTACAATGCTTTTAGCTTGCGGTTTTGCATGCCATTTGCAGAGCGAATACAACAATTATAGTCTCTGAAATAATTATACGGATTTCATATTTGTACAATTATTAAGCATGTGCTGAAACCTCAGAGATGAATCAATTGTCCTTATTTTCAGCATCTCAAAAAACATATCAAGATCCAGATATGGACCTCATCCAAGATAAGTATATCTGGAATCAATATAGCTTCACATCTTGAATGTGCTGAGAGAACACAGATATGCGATGTACAGTGCCTTCAGAAGGTAATTATAACCCTTGGCCTATTCCACATTTTGTTGTGTTACAGCCTAAACTCAAAATGGATACAATTGTTTTTCTCTTACCCATCTAAAGACAACACCCCATAATGACAAGGTGAACTTTAAGCACATGTATTGAACATTAAATACAGAAATATCGAATTTGCATAATAATTCACACCCCTGAGTCAATACTTTGTAGAAGCACCTTTGGCTGTGATTACAGCTGGGATTTCTTCTGGGTAAGTCTCAGAAAGCTTTCCACACCTTGATTGTGCAACATTTGCCCCAAGAATTATTCAGTCACCATCGAATTTGTTGTTTATCATTGCTAGACAACACTTTGCAGGTCTTGAAATATATATTTTTAAGTAGATTTAAGTGAAATCTGCAACTCGACCACTTTAGGTTATTGTCCTGCTGAAAGATGAATTCATCTCCCAGGATCTGGTGGAAAGCAGGTTTTCATCTAGGATTTTTCCTGTGTTTAGCTCTATTCCGTTTCTTTTTTATCCTGAAAAACTCCCCAGTCCTTAATGATTACAATCGCACCCATAACATGATGCAGCCACCACTATGCTCGAAAATGTGATGAGTAGTTCTCAGTAAATGTGTTGTATTGGATTCGCCCCAAACATAACACTTTGTATTCAGGATAAAAAGTGAATTGCTTTGCCATATTTTTTGCAGCATTACTTCAGTGCCTTGTTGCAAATAGGATGCATGTTATGGAATATTTTTTATTCTGTACAGACTTCTATTTCACTCTGTCAATTAGGTTAGTATTGTGGAGTAATTACAATGTTGTTGATCCATCCTCAACATTGAGGCGCGGGAGCCCGACGAGCAGGCTGAGGCACGGGAGCCCGACGAGCAGGCTGAGGCACGGGAGCCCGACGAGCAGGCTGAGGCGCGAGAGCCCGACGAGCCGGATGAGGCGCGGGAGCCTGACGAGCCGGATGAGGCGCAGGAGCACGACGAGCCGGATGAAGCTCATCACCAAAAAAAAAAAAAAAAACAGCATCAATGCAAACACGGGAATGAAACTGAGGAAGTGACAGATATAGGGGGAGGTAATCAATGACGTGATAGAGTCCAGGTGAGTCGATAAAGCGCATAACAATGGTGACAGGTGTTCGTAATGATGAGCAGCCCGTGCTGTGTGTTGATTTCTTTATTTAATTTAAACCTTTATTTAACTAGGCAAGTCAGTTAAGAACAAATTCTTATTTACAATAACGGCCTACCAGGGAACAGTGGATTAACTGCCTTGTTCTGCCAGATGTTTACCATGTCAGCTCAATCCAGCAACCTTTATGTTACAGGCCAAATGCTTTAACCACTAGGCTACCTGCCACCACCTTGATACACCATCCAAAGTGTAATTAATAACTTCAACCTGGTCAAAGGGATATTCAATGTCTGCTTTTTTAAACTGGTTTTGTACCAAATTTTTTATTGGTTTTAATTGGTTTTGTACCCTGTCACGGTCAGCTGTGACACAGCCTGGGATCGAACCAGCTGCGCCACTCAGGAGGCTTTTTTTTAAAGATTTACCTACCAATAGGTGCCCTTCTTTGCGAGGCATTGGAAAACCTCCCTGGTCTTTTTTTGTGGTTGAATTTGTGTTTGAAATTTACTACCACACTGAGGGGCCTTACAGATAATTGTATTTATTGTATCATTTGTTAAACAGAAATAGCATGGATGTGCTTTGGAAATAGCAACTTGGATTAAATATGATGATTTTTTTCCTTTATGTGCCTTGCATCCTACTACTGAATACAGTGTAAATGTTCAGATATGTCACCTTCATCTGAAGAAGCAAGATGCTTTTCTGAGCTTGAAAAGGTCCAATAATTTGGAAGCTGGACGTTGATTCCGAGTCAGATTTCGATTTCGATCAGACATACAAGGATGAATCTTACATATCATATAAAGAAATCTATTGAAATCATATCTGTAGTCATTACCTGATTATGTAGTATGTACCCATACTTTATTAAATATGTTAGACTGGGTAATTAAATATGTGTCTTATATCATATCTTATATCATATGTAGACTGTGTAGTTAAATATGTGTGCTACATCATATGTAGACTGGGTAGTTAAATATGTGTGCTACATCATATCTTAGACTGGGTAATTAAACATGTGTGCTACATCATATCTTAGACTGGGTAGTTAAATATGTGTGCTACATCATATCTTAGACTGTGTCATAACTCTCCTGTGATGATCTGAAGGATCAGGACACAGTGGCTCCTCTCTACAGACCCAAAATGTATTTCATACGTAAATGAAAGATAAAGATCTTTACCATTACAAATGTTGACATAGAGGACAGAGAAAAGCCAAACCCCAATTTAATTTGGGATGTTTTTAAAAGAGTACATTAGGGGAAGGATAATCTCATACTCGGCAAAAGTTACATCTGAGATAGGAATTGACATTTTTTCTCTCTCTCTGCGTTGTTGGTAAGGGCCCGTAAGCATTTCACTGTTTGTCTACACCTCTTGTTTACGAAGCATGTGACAGATCAAAATACGATTTAGTTTGACTTACATTATTGGAAGCATCATAAATGGCACTCCCTTTACAGTGCCCTGGTCCAATATGGATCTACTCAAAGTAGTGCACTATGTAGGGAATAGGTTGCCATTCGGGAGTCCATTGGCTCTGGTGGAATAGCTAAGTTGCTCTTCTTCTGACAGACTCTTGGATTTCATCTCATATGAATCTTGTTCAAACGGATCAATACCCTGTAAAGGAAAATTGGCTCTTGGTTTAATCACCCTGAATTCAGCTAGTTGCTTAAAACCTCATTATGCTGCTTCTGCATGTTGTTTGTTATAGAAGAGGAGACATACCAAATGGCACCCTATTCCCTATGTAGTGCATTGCTTTTGGCCAGGACCCATTGGGAATAGAGTGCCATTTGGAACACCTGTCAGAGCAAACCACAGCCTCTCAGCTGGCCCTCCCTTCTCAGCCTCTCAGCTGGCCCTCCCTTCACAGCCTCTCAGCTGGCCCTCCCTTCACAGCCTCTCACCTGCCCCCCCTTTCACAGCCTCTCAACTGGCCCTCCCTTCACAGCATTTCAGCTGACCCTCCCTTCACAGCATTTCCGCTGGCCCTCCCTTCATAGCATCTCTGCTGGCCCTCCCTTCACAGCATCTCTGCTGGCCCTCCCTTCACAGCCTCTCAGCTGACCCTCCCTTCACAGCATCTTGAAGTATAAATTCTACTGTTGTTGGATCTAAGATAGAAAATATTAACAATTATTACAGGGAGAATCTGCTGTAACAATGTTTCCCTGAATTCCTCACACATCTAGAAACCAGTCATGAATGCAACAGGTTGGTCCCTTCATCACCTTTATCTGATGGGTAAAGAGGGTTGGTCCCTTCATCACCTTTATCTGATGGGTAAATAGGGTTGTCCCTTCATCACCTTTATCTGATGGGTAAAGAGGGTTGGTCCCTTCATCACCTTTATCTGATGGGTAAAGAGGGTTGGTCCCTTCATCACCTTTATCTGATGGGTAAAGAGGGTTGGTCCCTTCATCACCTTTATCTGATGGGTAAAGAGGTCTGGACATGAAGATATATAAAACAAACACTGTATTGGTATAGAAATGTCTGTCTGTCTGTCTGTCTGTCTGTCTGTCTGTCTGTCTGTCTGTCTGTCTGTCCGTCCGTCCGTCCGTCTGTCCGTCCGCCTGCCCGGCCGTCCGTCCGTCCATCCGTCCAATCAAAAGAAATCAGCCAAGACCTCAGAAAAAACATTGTAGACCTCCACAAGTCTGGTTTTTCCTTGGAAGCAATTTCCAAACACCTGAAGGTACCACGTTCATCTGTACAAACAATAGTACGCAAGTATAAACACCATGGGACCACACAGCTGTCTTACCGCTCAGGAAGGAGACGCATTCTGTCTCCTAGAGATGATCGTACTTTGGTGTAAAAAGTGCAAATCAATCTCAAAACAGCAGCAAATGACCTTGTGAAGATGCTGGAGGAAAAGAGAAGAAGGGAGAAGGGAGAAGAGTATCTATATCCCCAGTAAACGAGTCCTATATCGACATAACCTGAAAGGCCGCTCAGCAAGGAAGAAGCCACTGCTCCAAAACCGGCATAAAAAAATGCCAGACTACAGTTTGCAGCTGCACATGAGGACAGAGATTGTACTTTTTGGAGAAAGGCCGCTCAGCAAGGAAGAAGCCACTGCTCCAGTCCTCTGGTCTGATGAAACAAAAATATAATTGTTTAATCATAATGACCATCGTTATGTTTGGAGGAAAAACGTGGGGGATTGCAAGCCAAAGAACACCATCCCAACCGTGAAGCACGGGGTGGCCGTATCATGTTGTGGGGGTGCTATGCTGCAGGATGGACTGGTGCACTTCACAAAATAAATGGCATCATGAGGAACTAAAATTATGTGGATATATTGAAGCAACATCTCAGGACGTCAGTCAGGAAGTTAAAGCTTGGTCGCAAATGAGTCTTCCAAATGGACAATGACCCATAGCATACTTCCAAAGTTCTGGCAAAATGGCTTAAGGACAACAACGTCAAGGTATTGGAGTGGCCATCACAAAGCCCTGACCTCAATCCTATAGACAATTTGTGGGCAGAACTGAAAAAGCATGTGCGAGCAAGGAGGCCTACAAACCTAACTCAGTTACACCAGCTCTGTCAGGAGGAATGGGCCAAAATTCACCCAACTTATTGTGGGAAGCTTGTGGAAGGCTACCCGAAACGTTTGACCCAAGTTAAACGATTTTAAGGCAATGCTACCAAGTACTAATTGAGTGTATGTAAACTTCTGACCCACTGGGAATTTGGTGAAAGAAACAAAAGCTGAAATAAATCATTCTCTCTACTATTATTCTGACATTTCACATTCTTAAAATAAAGTAGTGATCCTAACTGTCCTAAAACAGGGATTTTGTATTAGGATTAAATGTCAGGAATTGTGATTTTTTTTTTAAATGTGTTTAGTTAAGGTGTATGTAAACTTTTGACCTCAACTGTATATGTCTCTATCGTCTTATATAATTACATGAACATCTACTATACCTCTCTACATTCCGTTTCTATTCCAGCAGGAACTGATGATCAGTAATCCTCTGCCTGATTTCAGCATGCAGGCTCACACTCCTTTACAACAAACTCATCTCAGAAGATAAGCATGGAGGTAGAAGAAGAAACCCGGTTGGATTGTGATGACGTCTCTGAAATGTCGCGGAGCGGCATCCCTGCTTAGGAATTACTCTGAGAAACGGAGAAACGGCCGACCAAGCAAAAAATATACAAACATAAAAGACGTCTATTTAAATCCCCGACTTGGTCCCAAATGACACCCTGTTCCCTATAGTCCACTACTTTGGAAAAAAAAAATATATATACAAACAGGTCTGGACATAAATACAGTTGAAGTCGGAAATTTACATACGCTTAGGTTGGAGTCATTAAAACTTGTTTTTCAACCACTCCACAAATTTCTTGTTATTAAACTATAGTTTTGGAATGTCGGTTAGGCTATGTACTTTGTGCGTGACACAAGTAATTTTTCCAACAATTGTTTACAGACAGATTATTTCACTTATAATTCACTGTATCACAATTCCAGTGGGTCAGAAGTTTACATACACTAAGTTGACTGTGCCTTTAAAACAGCTTGGAAAATTCCAGAAAGTTATGTAATGGCTTTAGAAGCTTCTGATAGGCTAATTGACATCATTTGAATCAATTGGAGGTGTACCTGTGGATATATTTCAAGGCCTACCTTCAAACTCAGTGGCTCTTTGCTTGACATCATGGGAAAATCAAAAGAAATCAGCCAAGACCTCAGAAGAAAATGTGTAAACCTCCACAAGTCTGGTTCATCATTGGAAACAATTTCCAAACGCCTGAAGGTACCATGTTCATCTGTACAAACAATAGTACGCAAGTATAAACAGCATGGGACCACACTGCTCTCATACCCGCTCAGGATAGAAATGCGTTCTGTCTCCTAGAGATGAACGTACTTTTAATGCGAAAAGTGCAAATCAATCCCAGAACAACAGCAAAGGACCTTGTGAAGATGCTGGAGGAAACGGGTACAAAAGTATCTATATCCACAGTAAAACGATTCCTATATCGACATAACCTGAAAGCCCGCTCAGCAAGGAAGAAGCCACTACTACAAAACCGCCATAAAAAAAATGCCAGACTACAGTTTGCAACTGCACATGGGGACAAAGATCTTACTTTTTGGAGAAATTTCCTCTGGTCTGATGAAACAAAAATATAACTGTTTGGCTATAATGACCATCATTATGTTTGGAGGAAAACGGGGGAGGCTTGCAAGCCAAAGAACATAATCCCAACGATGACGCACGGGGATGGCAGCATCATGTTGGGTGGGTGCTATGCTGCAGGATGGACTGGTGCACTTCACAAAATAAATGGCATCATTAGGAACTGAAAGTATGTGGATTTATTGATGCAACATCTCAAGACATCAGTCAGGAAGTTAAAGCTTGGTCGAAAATGGGTCTTCCAAATGGACAATGACCCCAAGCATACTTCCGAAGTTGTGGCAAAATGGCTTAAGGACAACAAAGTCAGGTTATTGGAGTGGCCATCACAAAGCCCTGACCTCAATCCCATTGAAAATTTGTGGGCAGAACTGAAAAAGCCTGAGTGAGCAAGGTGGCCTACAATCCTGACTCAGTTACACCAGCTCTGTCAGGAGGAATGGGCCTAATTTTACCCAACTTATTGTAGTAAGCTTGTGGAAGGCTACCCAAAACATTTGACCCAAGTTAAACAATTTTAAGGCAATGCTACCAAATACTAATTGGGTGTATGTAAACTTCTGACCCACTGGGAATGGGATGAAAAAATAAAAGCTGAAATAAATCATTCTCTCCACTATTATTCTGACATTTCACATTCTTAAAATAAAGTGGTGATCCTAACTGACCTAAGACAGGGAATTTGTGTTAAATGTCAGTAGTTTTGAAAAACTGAGTCTGAATGTACTTGGCTGAGGTATATGTAAACTTCCAACTTCAACTGTATATTTAAAAAAACTGTAGTGTTGTAGAGATGTCTGTCTGTCTGTCTGTCTGTCTGTCTGTCTGTCTGTCTGTCTGTCTGTCTGTCTGTCTGTCTGTCTGTCTGTCTGTCTGCCTACATTCCGTTTCTATTCCAGCAGGAACTGATGATCAGTAATCCTCTGCCTGATTTCAGCATGCAGGCTCACACTCCTTTACAACAAACTCATCTCAGAAGATAAGCATGGAGGTAGAAGAAGAAACCCGGTTGGATTGTGATGACGTCTCTGAAATGTCGCGGAGCGGCATCCCTGCTTAGGAATTACTCTGAGAAACGGAGAAACGGCCGACCAAGCAAAAAATATACAAACATAAAAGACGTCTATTTAAATCCCCGACTTGGTCCCAAATGACACCCTGTTCCCTATAGTCCACTACTTTGGACCAGAACCCTGTGGTAGTGCACTACATAGGGAGAAGGGTTCCATTTGGGAAACACTCATGACTGCTGCTCTCCTGTTATCAGGACAGTCACAACATCTCTTTGACATTTAGGTTCCAAATTGCAGCCTAGTAGTGCACTACATCGTGAATGGGGTGCCAAGTAGGACACGGTCCTGGACTCAACATAATCCGCACTACAGGAAATATTACCGTCTTCATACATCCATTCATTCATTAACTATATTGTATAGAAACACATTTGGCAGGCAGCAGATTGATTGAGCCGATATCCGTTATTCAGTATTCAGTTCTACATTTTATTTTCAGGCCAAAAACATCTAAACTGTTATGTCAACCGAGCTGATTCATTTTGAAAAGCATTTTGAAAAGCTTCAAGCAGCAGAACATTAAATATTAATGTGTCAAAGAGAATGTAGTAGCAGTCAAAACTTTCTCATTAGCCTAATACATGCTACTGGCTCGAGGGTTGACAAAAACAATACAAACATGTATTTAGGCCACCCATTTTTGAATATTCATGATTTGCATAATTCTCCCTTTTTGTCTTGTTAAGTTTAGTTTCAGACTCAATAAACTTCAGGTTTTGATTAACAAAGTTATTGTTTTACAGCTCAGTGAAAAACCAATGAGTCAGCGTAAAATAATGTTTACATTTAGAAAAAATGAAAAAGATGAACTAACGAGAACCCAATGAGCGCTCAGTCTGGAGGATATGTTAATTTAGTGTGTTACAAAAAAGCTAAAGAAACACCACACACACACGACACACACACACGTCACACAACACACACACCCGACACAGGGAACACATTCAGTCATGAGGACATGTCATGTACCTTAGTGTGTGTTATAGTGCCTTGCAGAAGTATTCATCCCCCTTCGCATTATTCCTATTTTGTTGCATTACAACCTGTAATTTAAAATGATTTTTATCTGGATTTCATGTAATGGATATGCACAGAAGAGTCAAATTGGTTGAAGTGAAATGAAAAAAAAATAACTTGTTTTCAAAAAATTATACACAGAATAAAAGTAAAAGTGGTGCGTGCATTCAGAAGAATCTTGTCAGATGAGACACAAATTTAGCTTTTTGTCCATCATGGAAAACGCTATGTCTGGCACAAACCCAACACCTCTCCTCACCCCGAGAACACCATCCCCACAGTGTAGCACAGTGAAGCATGGTCTTAACTGACTTGCCTAGTTAAATAAAGGTACAATAAAATAACAATTCTGTGGGGATGTTTTTCATCGGCAGGGACTGGGAAACTGGTAAGAATACAGGGAAATTCTTGAGAGAAACCTGTTTGAGTCCTCCAGAGACTTGAGACTGGGACGAAGGTTCACCTCCGGCAGGACACCTCCTGGTTTAAAGGAGAAACATTTAAATGTCTTGGATTGGCCTAATCAAAGCCCACACCTCAATCCAATTGAGAATCTGTGGTATGACTTAAAGATCGCTGTACTACACCGGAACCCATCCAACTTGAAGGACGTGGAGCAGTTTTGCCTTGAAGAATGGGCAAACATCCCAGTGGCGAGATGTGCCAAGCTTATAAAAACATACCCCAAGAGACTTGAAGCTGTAATTGCTGCAAAAGGTGGCTTTACAACGTATTGACTTTGGTGGGGGGTCGTTATGGATGCTTAAGTTTTCCATTTTTTTTATCTTCTTGTTTGTTTCACAATAAAAAATAAAATATTTTTCATCTTTAAAGCGGTAGGCATGTTGTGTCAATCAAATGATACAAACCACAAAAAAGTTCCAGTTTTAAAGGCAACAAAATAGAGAACATGCCAAGGGGGTGCATACTTTTGCAAGCCGCTGTAGCTACATATCACTGTAGTAGGTTGTAGACTGTTTCGTAAGCCACTGTATATGATCTGTCAGGACAGCATTATGTCTGTTACCCACTAATGGTACCCTATTCCCTGTATAGTGCACAACCTTTGATCAGGGTCCCTAGTGGTACGTCCCAAATGGCCCCCTATGATCAAATAGTAGAACACTAAGAAGGGAATAGGGTACCATTTGTGACGTGGGCAGTGTTATCGACAAACTACAGCTGAGCTTTAATCCCTGTCTTTTCTCCGGAGGTCTAATGAGAGATTTCCCTAGGGGTACTTGGGAAGTCAATTAAGAAATTTCCTCCGGGCCCTTGGGAACATTATGTCTTGGGAATGACCCTTTGAGAACGTCAGGATAAATTTTACTTCATAGAGAAGGTGACTTAGGCTGTTTCCCTAAATAGTCCACTGCTTTAGACCAGGGCCACAGGAAAACATTATATTACATGACATTATTATAATAATAAATCTATATTTTTACATTACAAAGGTTTATAAAGTGCCATTAATAACTATCTTAAATAGCATGCTGACTTACTTTCATGTGTTATTTTTATTTCATATTTTTTCATTTCTTGTTTGTTTTTGTTCTAACTTGATGTTTGTAGTTATTGATTACTGCATTACACTGTTATTGATTACTGCATTGGTTTAGAGCTGTACATGATATTAAAAGGTACAACTTAAATATCTCTAACAGTGCCCTCGACCTCTGTTATATTCACTATAACCTTGTGCGCATATTAACACAATCAGCGTTTTAACCATGCGAAGGCTGTGTAGGGTACGCCACACTGACTATTCCATCTCCTGGTTGACTGAATAGAGTGGGATTTAATACACATCATCTTTGAAATGTATTCATTTCCTTTCTTGGAGAATCGTTTGTGTTACATTTATCTGTCTGTGTCTCCCTGTCTAATCTTTATCTAGTAAAATAAATTACATTACAGATCTCAAACAGTGGCAACAGTGCGTGACAAAGTAGGATTAAAATGAATTTAATTGTGATATTTTTTTTTTGTCATTGATCTACAATAAAAAGTCAAAGTGGAAGAAGAAGTCAATATTTTTTTTGATTCATGAAAAATATAACACTAATTTACCTTGATTAGAGATGTACGCACTCCCCTGAGTAAATTAATGTTAGAAACATCTATGGCAGTGATTATTACAGCTGTGATTTATATTGAGTAAGTCTCTAAGTGCTTTGCACACCTGGATTGTGCAATATTTGCCCATTATTATTTTTTTAATTCTGTAACTTGGCTTCACAGAAACATTCACTGTCTTCTTGGTAAGCAACTCCAGTGTTGATTTGGCCTTATGTTTTAGGTTCTTGTAAATTAATCTCCCAGCATCTGGTGTAAAACAGACTGAACCAGGTTTTCCTGGACTTTGCCTGTGCTTATCTGTATTATGTTTATTTTTATCCTGAAAAACTCCCCAGTCCTTGACGATGACAAGCATTCCCATAACATTATGCAGCCACATCCATGCTTGAAAATATGCAGAGTGGTATAAAGTGATGTGTTGTGATGGCTTTGGTTCAAACATAACACTTTGCATTCAGAACAAAGCTGTAATTCCTTTGCCACATTTCTTGCAGTATTACTTTAGTGCATTGTGGCAAACAGGGTGCCTGTTTTGGAATATTTTTATTCTGTACAGGCTTCCTTCTTTTCACTCTTTCATTTATACTGAAAAAAATATATAAATGCAACATGTAAAGTGTTTGTTCCATGTTTCATGAGCTGAAATAAAAGATCACAGAATTTTTGCATATGCACAAAAAAAACGTATTTCTCACAAATGTTGTGCACAATTTTGTTTACATCCCTGCAAGTGAGCATTTCTCTGTTGCCAAGATAATCTATCTACCTGACAGGTGTGGCATGTCAAGAAGCTGAATTAGCAGCAGGACGTTTACACAGGTGCACCTTGTGCTGGGGACAATACAAATATCAACTAAAATGTGAAGTTTTGTCACACAACACAACGCCACTAATGTCTCATGTTTTGAGGGAGTGTGAAATTGGCATGCTAACTGCAGGAATGTCCATCAGATCTCTACCATAAGCTGCCTCCAACGTCATTTAGAGAATTTGGCAATAGTTCCTAACAGCCTCACAACCGCCAACCATGTGTAGCTATGCCAACCCAGGACCTCCGCATCTTGCTTCTTCACCTGAGGGATCATCTGAGAACAGCCAGCTGGACAGCTGATGATACTGACGAGTATTTCTGTCTGTTACAAAAGCCCTTTGATGGGAGAAATTGATTCTGATTGGCTGGGCCTGGCTCCCCAGTGAATAGACATTGCTCCTAATTGAATATGACTTCTCAGGCCCACCCATGCCTGCGCCCCTGCTCAGTTATGTGAAATGAATAGATTAGGGTCTAATACATTTATTTCAACTGACTGATTTCCTTATATGAACTGTAACTCAGTAAAATCATTGAAATTATTGCATGTTGCGTTTATATTTTTGTTCGGTATAGGTTAGTATTTTACAATGTTGATCCAGCCTCAGTTTTCTCCTATCACAGCAATGTAATTGTTTTTACATTTTATTTGCTAGGCACTGGAGAACCTCTCTGGTCTTTGTGGATAACTCTATGTTTGAAATTCACTGCTCGATTGAGGGACCTTACAGATAATTGTTTGTGTGGCGTACAGATATGGGGTAGTCATTCAAAATGATGTTAAACACTATTATTGCGCACAGAGTGAGTCCACGCAATTTATTATATAATTTGTTTAGCACATTTTTACTCCTGAACTGATTTAGCATTACCATAACAAAGGGGTTGACTACTTTTTGACTCACGACATTTCAAAACATAGTTTGACGTTATGGGGTATTGTGTGAAGATCAGTGACACAAAATCACAATTGAATCCATTTTAAATTCAGGCTGTAAGAAAACAAAATGTGGATAAGTTGAGGGTGTGAAAACTTTCTGAAGGGGTATTCAGATCACTTAACTTTTTCCACAATTTGTTATATTACAGCCTGTTGTTGCCTGGTATTGGCCAGGTGATGAGCGGATACACTTTGTATTCAGGCCAAAGACTTTAACTTGGTTTCATGAGACCTGCTAATCTTGTCCTTTAGGTGACTTTTGGCAATCTCCAAATTGGCTGCCATGTACCTTTTACTGAGGTGTGGATTCTGTCTGGCCACTCTTCCATTAAGGCCTGATTGGTGGAGTGCTGGAGAAATGGATGTACTTCTGGAAGGTTCTCCCATCACTACAGAGGAACTCTAGAGCTCTGTCAGAATGACCATCGGGTTCTTGGACACCTCCCTGACCAAGGCCCTTCTCCCCTGATTGTTTAGTTTGGCCGGGCAGCCAGCTCTAGGAAGAGTCTTGGTGGATCCAAACTTCTTCCAGTTAAGAATGATGGAGTCCACCGTGTTCTTGGGGACCTTCAAAGCTGTTTTGGTACCCTTCCACAGATCTATGCCTCAACACAATCCTGTCTCTGAGCTCTAGGGACAATTCCTTCCACCTTTTGGCTTGGTTTTTTCTTTGACATGCATTGTCAACTGTTGGACCTTATATAGACATGGTGTGCCTTTTCAAATCATGTCCCATCAATTTAATTTTCTACAAGTGGACTCCAATTAGGTTGTAGAAACATCTCAAGGATGATCAATGGAAACAGGATGCACTTGAGCTCAATTTAGAGTCTGATAGCAAAGGCTGATGGCCTGGTAATAGAAGCTGTTCAACAGTCTTATGATTTGGTAATAGAAGCTGTTCAACAGTCTGATGGTGATAGAAGCTGTTTAACAGTCTGATGGTGATAGAAGCTGTTCAACAGTCTGACAGTAATAGAAGCTGTATTTATTAGGGTGGAGGTGATATGGTCCTTGACTAGTCTCTCAAAGCACTTCATGATGACGTAAGTGACGACGGTAGTCGTTTAGCTCAGTTATCTTTACTTTCTTGGGAACAGGAACAATGGTGGCCCTCTTGAAGCATGTGGGAACAGCAGACTGGGATAAGGATTGATTGAATATGTCCGTAAACACACCAGCCAGCTGGTCTGCGCATGCTCTGAGAACGCGGCTGGGGATGCCGTCTGGGCCTGCAGCCTTGCGAGGGTTAACACGTTTAAATGTTTTACTCATGTAGGCTGCAGTGAAGGAGAGTCCGCAGGTTTTGGTAGTGGGCTGTGTCAGTGGCACTGTATTGTCCTCAAAGCGGGCAAAAAAGTTATTTAGTCTGTCTGGGAGCAAGACATCCTGGTCCGTGACGTGGCTGGTTTTCTTTTTGTAATCCGTGATTGACTGTAGACGCTGCCACATACCTCTTGTGTCTGAGCCATTGAATTGCGACTCCACTTTGTCAGCGTATTCGTCAATGTTGTTGATGGACGCAATGCGGAACATAGGGCCTTATATGCGTCGCGGAACGTTTATAATCAAACAATAGGTACCCTAATACGCAAATAAAAAATAAAAATAAGGACAGAGAATCATTATTGTCTTTACCGAAGAAAAATAAGGCTGAAACTCTTTCTAAAGACTGTTGACATCTAGTGGAAGCCCTGGGAACTGCAATCGGGCACGATTTCGCCCTATTATAAAAGTGCCAGCCATTGAAATCAGTTACAGGATGAAACCTTTTTTGGGGGGGTTTGCCCTCGGGGTTTTGCCGGCCAGTTCAATTCTGTTATACTCACAGACATTATTGTAACAGAAAATTTAGAGTGTTTTCTATCCAAATCTACCAATTATATGCATTTCCCAGCTTCTGGGCCTGAGTAGAAGGCAGTTTACTTTGGGAATGCTTTTCATCCGGACGTCAAAATACCGCCCCCTATCCAAAAGAATTAGTCCGTGGCTACAATGACTGCGGCCTCAGGATAGGCTGTTCCAATTTGTTCAACGTCCAGTGTAATTCCTTGAGTGCCATTGTGGTGTTGGCTTGTGGGAGGATGTACACAGCCATGAAACAAACAGCTGTGAATTCTGTCGGGAGATAACGGGGTCGGCATTTGATTAGTGAGATATCATGATGTACCTTGAGGTATCTCTCATATCTCTCTGGTAGGAGATCTGATGTAGTTTATTATTATTATTAGTACATTAGCAAGTAATGTACTAGGAAGTGGAGGGTGGTTTGCCCTTTTCCTTAATCGAAAAGGGTACTCCAGCTAGCTCCATCTCCTACAGGTGGCGTCTTTTGGAAAAAGGGCTCTCGTGATGAATGGAACTGCGCCGGGTCGTCCAGACAAAGTCAAATTTGTATTGAGTAAAGTAAAATCTGATGTCCAGAAGTGTTTGTCGGTCATAGTGAATAAAACTATACTGTTGTTGTTCTTTCTCTCTCTTTGAGTTAACTACTCTCCACTTTTTATGCACCGCAGTGCTAACTGTCTGTTACGTATGCTTTAAGTACTAGATTCATTCTCTGATCCTTTGATTGGGTGGGCAACATGCTGCAAGTGCTCTGATAGGCTGGAGGATGTCCTCCGGAAGTTGTCAAAATTACTGTTTAAGTCTATGGAAAAGGGTGAGAACCATGAGCCTCCTAGGTTTTGTATTGAAGTCATGTACACAGAGGAGGATGGAAGCTAGCTGTCCTCCGGCTACACCATGGTGCTACCCTGTTGATGCTACTGTAGACCTTCATTGCAAAACAGTGGGTTTTGATCAATTATTTGTTGACATGTGATTATATTTAGTGTAGTTTTATACAAAAATGATATCTTTTTTAATGCTTCAGTATTTTTATTTGTATGATATTCACAGAGGAGGATGGCCCTCCCCTTCCTCTTCTGAGGAGACTCCAGACTGTACAGTGTAAAGCTGTGTGGGGGATATAACTATATAAGCTGAGGAAGGGATGCTGCCATGATGAATATAAACTGTGCATATGATGTACAGTGTAAAGCTGTTCAACCCAGTATGGGGGATATATCTTTATAAGCTGAAGGCGAGATGCTGCCATGATGAATCAAATGTTACTGCTGGCATGAGTTACTTGATGTGGAATAGAGTTCCATGTAGTCATGGCTCTATGTAGTATTGTGCACCTCCCATAGTGTGTTCTGTACTTGGGGACTGTGAAGAGACCACATGCCTTGTACAGTACTTCAAACAGACAGCTCGGTGCAGTCAATACCTCTCAGAAATAACAGTGGTGATGAAGTCAATCTCTGCTCGACTTTGAGCCAGGAGAGATTGACATTCATATCATTAATGTTAGCTCTCTGTGTACATACAAAGGTCAGCTGTCCTGCACTGTTACACCTGACCACACGACTGAACAGTAGTCCAGGTGCGACAAAACTAGGGCTTGTAGGACCTGCATGTTTGTTAGTGCTGTTAATAAGGATCGGCCTCTTTAAAAAAAATGTAAGCCTAAAATGACACACCCAAATCTAACTGCCTGTTGCTCTGAAACAAGGATATGGATATTCTTGATACCATTTGAAAGGAAACAATTTGAAGTTTTTGGAAATGTGAAAGGAATGTTGGCTCTGGCAAAGAAAAAAACATTTATTTTTTTATTTTTTTGTACCATCATCTTTGAAATGCAAGGGAAAGGCCATAATGTATTATTCCAGCCAAACTGCTATTTAGATTTTGGCCACTTGATGGCAGCAGTGTATGGGCAAAGTCTCAGACTGATCCAATGAACCATTGCATTTCTGTTCAAAATGATGTATCAAGATTGCCAAATGTGCCTAATTTGTTTATTAATAACTGACATTGTTAAAAACTGTGCAATCTCCTCAAACAATAGCATGGTATTATTTCACTGTAACAGCTACTGTAAATTGGAGCTGGCAGTTAGATTAAGGTTAAAAAACTATCCACCACTATGTTTAACAGCAGAGAAAACCCCCTAAATTATATTTTTCACCTTGAAATTGTATGACCTTTCCTAGAGCGACCCCAACATCAGAAAAAGTGAAATATCACCTTTGTTAATATTTCGATGAAAGCTGTACAGGGTACAACGATTGTTTTAAGGTCATTTTTGACCGGGCAGTTATAAAATAATTTACACACCACAAAAAAACACATAGACACTGCATCTCAGTGCAAGAGCCGTTACTGCAGTACCTGGTTCAAATCCAGGCTGCATCACATCCGGCTGAGTTTGGGAGTCCCATAGGGCGGCGCACAATTGGCCCAGAATCGTCTGGGTTTGGCCGGGATAGGCCGTCATTGTGAATAAGAATTTGTTCTTAACTTCTTGACTCAACCAATCCCTGTAGCGGGATATTTTTCATCAGCAACCGCTGAATAGCATAGCGCAACAGTCAAATAATATTACTAGAAAATATTCATATTCATGAAATCACAAGTGCAATATTTTGAAACACAGCTTAGCCTTTTGTTAATCACCCTGCCGTGTCAGATTTTCAAGTTATCCTTTACAGCTAAAGCAATCCAAGCGTTTGTGTAAGTTTATCGATAGCCTAGCATAGCATTATGTACACTTAGCATCAGGAAGCTTGGTCACGAAAATCAGAAAAGCAATCGAATTAACCGTTTACCTTTGATGATCTTCGGATGTTTTCACTCACGAGACTCCCAGTTACACAGCAAATGTTCCTGTAGTTCCATAAAGATTATTTTTATACCCAAAATACAGACGCTTGTTTGTCACGTTATGTTCAGAAATCCACAGGAAAGAGCGGGCACGACAACGCAGACGGAAATTCCAAATAGTCTTCATAATGTCCACATTAACGTGTCAAACGTTTTTTATAATCATTCCTCAGGTAGTTTTTAAAATATATATTTGATAATATATCAACCGAGTGTGTAGCTTTTTCCATAACAGCGGGAGGAACAATGTCCGCTTCACTCAATTGCGCACCATCTCACTCTGAGAGCCCCCACCTCTTCACTTATGCAATGTGATCCTTCACGCTCATTTTTCAAAATAAAAGCCTGAAACTATGTCTAAAGGCTGTTTACACCTTAGGGAAGCCACAGAAAAGGAATCTGGTTGATATCCATTTAAATGGAGGACAGGCACGCATAGGAATGCAGAGGTTTCAAAATAAGAAGCTCTTCCTGATTGGATTATCCCCAGGCTTTCGCCTGCAACATCAGTTCGGTTATACCCACAGACAATATTTTTACTGTTTTGGAAACTTTAGAGTGTTTTCTATCTATTTCTAATTATATGCATATTCTAGCCTCTGGTCATGAGAAATAGGCTGTTTACTTTGGGAACCTTATTTTTCCAAACATAAAAATAGTGCCCCCTAGCTTCAAGACGTTAACTGACTTGCCTGGTTAAATAAAGGTTAAATATTTCATAAATAAAAAAAACATTAAAAAAAAACACACATAATGATAAAATGTGCTGATTGAACTCAGCCAGCAGCCCCTGAATAGGAAATTCACGATGGTTGGCAGAGTTAGAAAGAACAAGCTTGAGCTCTCCCCTGCACTCCTCGCAACGAGGCGGAGAGAGGCCTTCACATCAAAGTTTGCCTTCACCCGCACCCCCACTCCCAATGTGCTCTTCCTGAGCACACTGCACAAAATGGCTGAGATCAGTGATGGTGAGGACAGAAAGTCAGCCATCATCCTGGACTACAACCACAACAAAGGAGGCGTGGACAACCTAGACAAGGTGATTGGAACTTACAGCTGCAGGAGGTTGACTGCCCGCTGGCCCCTGGTCATCTTCCATAACATCATTGATGTGTCCTCATACAATGCCTCCGTGATATAGAACATGATCAACCTAGATGCCTGATAAGCGGAACAAGCGGAGGGTGTTCCTGGAGCAGCGGGGAAAGGCACTTGTAACTCCACACATTCAACGAAGGGAGTGCCTCCCCTGCACAGCAGCCTCTGCAGCGCTTGTGAAAGCTGTTCAGAGCTTGAATCTTGTCCTGATCCACCTGAGGCTGCAGCTGGGGCAGGAAAGAGGAGGAGATGCCAATTCTGCCCCCCAAAGAAGGACTGTGAAACAAATACTATGTGCTGCCCATGTGATAAATACATCTGCAAAGTCCATGCACACACACACTTGCATACTATCCTACATGTGCTAATAAGAGGTGCTTGATTTATGTTATTTTTACGTTTACGTTTTTTATTTGTATCTATTATTATTTTATTATTATTTATTGTTGTTGTTTATACACCTTGTGGGTTGGGGCAATGGTTAAAAAAATGGGAGAAGACTAATATTTTGTAGTTGAATTCCTCATTGTACAGTATATAAGAATTTATCACTATGTTGCCAAAAAAGTTCAAGACTGTTAATGATTCTCTTCAATAAAATGCATTCAAAACTACTTTGATATGATTTCTGATGCTTTCGTAGACTATACAAGGGCTCTCTCTTGCTAAAATAATTATGTTTACACCTATGCAGTACCTTTAGTAATAATAATAATAATTATAGATCTCTACTTTAGTAAAGAAAACAATTATGACAGGTGTGTTGTAATAATAATGAGTGGTGTCCACTGATTAAATCCAGTCTTTCTGCATTGTGAAGAGGGAAAACCCAGATATTCACAAAGTTTGTGATGAATGATAGATTGTTTCTTCATGCAAAATTGATTTAGGGTTAAAAATTCAATTAAGATAATTGATTTTAAGGGTTTAGTGAATGCGGGTCATTTTTTTACCTTTTGGTCAAGGGACGTATACAGAATCTTAAGACTACACAAGGGTTAAATTGAAGATATGGCAAATAGGAGTGGTAATATCATCCACGAGTATCCTCACAAATTTTCCATCCAAGTTGTCAGACCAAGTTGTCCATCCAAGTTGTCAGTGGCTTGTCATTGTTGATAGACAACGATATTTTGTTCACCTCTTCCACACTTTCTTTAAGTAATTCAAAATTACAATGCTTGTCTTTCATTATTTGTTCAGCTGTACTTGAATGTTTAGTGTCAGCGTTTGTTGCTGACATGTCATGCCTAAGTTTGCTAATCTTGCCATTGAAAATATCATTAAAGTAGTTGGCAATATCAGGGTTTTTTGTGATGATCTGATTCAATGAATGATATTGCGGAGTTTGCCTTTTTGACATAAATTTCATTTAAGGTGCTCCAAAGTTTTTTACTATCATTCTTTATTTTTTATCTTTGTTTCTTAGTATAATTTCTTCTTAATTTTACTCAGTTTAGTCACATTATTTCTCAATTTGCAGTATGCTTGCCAATCGATTGTACAGCCAGACCTATTTGCCATCTCTTTTGCCTCCTCCCTCTCAACCTAACATTTTTTCAATTCCTCATTAATACATGGGGATTTAACAGTTTGTACAGTCATTTTCTTAATTAATGGGTGCATGCTTATTAGTAACTGGGATAAGCAATTTCATAAACGCGTCAAGTACAGCATCTAATTGCTCATCATTACACACCACATCATTACACACCACTTACCAACAAATATTCTTCACATAAAGAACGTAGGAATCACTTCAAAACTTATTGTATGACCTCTGATACACTATATTAGAACCAGCCTTTGGAACTTTGGTTTTCCTAGACATGGCTACTATATTGTGATCAATACAACCGATGGGTGGGCATACTTATTTCAAACAGATTCATGCAGCATTAGTAAAGATGTGATCAATACATGTTGATGATTTCCTTCCTGTGCTGTTTGTAACTACCCTGGTAGGTTGATTGAAAACCTGAACCAGGACGCAGGCACTAGTTACACTTTGATTCTTTCTCTTGAGTGAGCAGCCTGATGAAAGCCAGTCAATATTTAAATCACCCAGAAAGTATATCTCTGTTGATATCACATACATTATCAAGCATTTCACACATATTATCCAGATACTGACTGTTAGCACTTGGTGGTCTATAGCAGCTTCCCACCAGAATGTGCTTTAGGTGAGGCAGATGAACCTGTAGCCATTATTACATAGGGAATAAGGTTCCATAGGGCTCTGGTCTAAAGTAGTGCACTATATAGGGAATAGGGTTCCATAGGACTCTTGATGATATATAGCAGCTTCCCATCAGAATGGGCTTTAGGTGAGGCAGATGAACCATATTACTACAACATTATTTAACATGAGATCCTGAGCTCATGAGACTTACAGCTTTGTGGCATTTCTGTCTTTTCAGTAGGTCTTATGACCGACCGTATGTTGCTACCACTGTATCATCAAAGGTATTAACTAAGTGAGTTTCAGAGATTGTCAGAATATTTTTTTATTTTTATTTTACCTTTATTTAACCAGGCAAGTCAGTTAAGAACAAATTCTTATTTTCAATGACGGCCTGGGAACAGTGGGTTAACTGCCTGTTCAGGGGCAGAACGACAGATTTGTACCTTGTCAGCTCGGGGGTTTGAACTCACAACCTTCCGGTTACTAGTCCAACGCTCTAACCACTAGGCTACCCTGCCGCCCCATATAAATGTAATCTGTTAGTAGCAAATGACTGATTTCATGAACCTTGTTTCTTAGGCTAAATATATTAACGTGGGTGATTTTTTAACACTTTTCTTTGATGCTGGGAAGCTTAGCAGAGGTAGACGTGGTCTAGTTATTTATTTTCGTGCAGGGTGAGCTACACACAATGGACTTCCTACAAGGGCACATCACCTCAGTGCTAACAGTATAACTCTGGTTCATAGGCTCATGGTTATTACAATAGCTGTAGGATCAGCAGAGGCATTCAGGGCAGTAAGGCGGACAAACATTAGCTTACTTACATTGTGTCTTCCAACACCACTAGGATAATGTACAGTTGTGGCCAAAAGTTTTGAGAATGACACAAATATACATTTTCACAAAGTTTGCTACTTCAGTGTCTTTATATATTTTTGTCAGATGTTACTATGGAATACTGAAGGATAATTACAAGCATTTCATAAGTGTCAAAGGCTTTTATTGACAATTACATGAAGTTGATGCAAAGAGTCCATATTTGCAGTGTTGACCCTGCTTTTTCAAGACCTCTGCAATCCACCCTGGCATGCTGTCAATTAACTTCTGGGCCACACTGATGGCAGCCCCTTCTTGCATAATCAATGTTTGGAGTATGTCAGAATTTGTGTGTTTTTGTTTGTCCACCCACCTCTTGAGGATTAACCACAAGTTTTCAATGGGATTAAGGTCTGGGGAGTTTCCTGGCCATGGACCCAAAATATCAATGTTTTGTTCACCCGAGCCACTTAGTTATCACTTTTGCCTTATGGCAAGGTGCTCCATCATGCATTGTTGAGGCATTGTTCATCACCAAACGTTTCCTGGATGGTTAGGAGAAGTTGCTCTCATCAAATCAAATCAAATCAAATGTATTTATATAGCCCTTCGTACATCAGCTGATATCTCAAAGTGCTGTACAGAAACCCAGCCTAAAACCCCAAACAGCAAGCAATGCAGGTGTAGAAGCACGGTGGCTAGGAAAAACTCCCTAGAAAGGCCAAAACCTAGGAAGAAACCTAGAGAGGAACCAGGCTATGTGTGGTGGCCAGTCCTCTTCTGGCTGTGCCGGGTGGAGATTATAACAGAACACGGCCAAGATGTTCAAATGTTCATAAATGACCAGCATGGTCCAATAATAATAAGGCAGAACAGTTGAAACTGGAGCAGCAGCACGGCCAGGTGGACTGGGGACAGCAAGGAGTCATCATGTCAGGTAGTCCTGAGGCATGGTCCTAGGGCTCAGGTCCTCCGAGAGAGAGAAAGAAAGAGAGAAAGAGAGAATTAGAGAGAGCACACTTAAATTCACACAGGACACCGAATAGGACAGGAGAAGTACTCCAGATATAACAAACTGACCCCAGCCCCCCAACACATAAACTCCTGCAGCATAAACACTGGAGGCTGAGACAGGTGGGGTCAGGAGATACTGAGGCCCCATCCGCGGACACCCCCGGACAGGGCCAAACAGGAAGGATATAACCCCACCCACTTTGCCAAAGCACAGCCCCCACACCACTAGAGGGATATCTTTAACCACCAACTTACCATCCTGAGACAAGGCCGAGTATAGCCCACTAAGGTCTCCGCCACGGCACAACCCAAGGGGGGGGAGGGCGCCAACCCAGACAGGAAGATCACATCAGTGACTCAACCCACTCAAGTGACCCACCCCTCCCAGGGACGGTATAAAAGAGCCCCAGTAAGCCAGTGACTCAGCCCCTGTAATAGGGTTAGAGGCAGAGAATCCCAGTGGAAAGAGGGGAACCGGCCAGGCAGAGACAGCAAGGGCGGTTCGTTGCTCCAGAGCCTTTCTGTTCACCTTCCCACTCCTGGGCCAGACTACACTCAATCATATGACCCACTGAAAAGATGAGTCTTCAGTAAAGACTTAAAGGTTGAGACCGAGTTTGCATCTCTTACATGGGTAGGCAGACCATTCCATAAAAATGGAGCTCTATAGGAGAAAGCCCTGCCTCCAGCTGTTTGCTTAGAAATTCTAGGGACAATTAGGAGGCCTGCGTCTTGTGACCATAGCGTACGTGTAGGTATGTACGGCAGGACCAAATCAGAGAGATAGGTAGGAGCAAGCCCATGTAATGCTTTGTAGGTTAGCAGTAAAACCTTGAAATCAGCCCTTGCCTTGACAGGAAGCCAGTGTAGGGATGCTAGCACTGGAGTAGTATGATCAAATGTTTTGGTTCTAGTCAGGATTCTAGCAGCCGTATTTAGCACTAACTGAAGTTTATTTAGTGCTTTATCCGGGTAGCCGGAAAGTAGAGCATTGCAGTAGTCTAACCTAGAAGTGACAAAAGCATGGATTAATTTCTCATAGGATGTGTACCATTCTTTATTCATGCAAAATTGTGAGTGAGCCCACTCCCTTGGCTGGGAAGCAACCCCACACAATGGTCTCAGGACGCTTTACTGTTGGCATGACACAGGACTGAAGGTAGCGCTCACCTTGTCTTCTCCGGCCAAGATTTTTTTCCGGATGCCACAAACAATCGGAAATGGGATTCATCAGAGAAAATGACTTTACCCCAGTCCTCAGCAGTCCCATCCCTGTAGCTTTTGCAGAATATCACTCTGTCATTGATGTTTTTCCTGGAGAGAAGTGGCTTCCTTAGTGCCCTTCTTGACACCAGGCCATCCTCCAAAAGTCTTTGCCTCACTGTAGGTTAAGATGCACTCACACCTGCCTGCTGCCATTCCTGAGCAAGCTCTGTACTGGTGGTGCCCCGATCCCGCAGCTGAATCAACTTTAGGAGACAGTCCTGACGCTTGCTGGACTTTCTTGGGTGCCCTGAAGCCGTCATCACAACAATTGAACCGCTCTCCTTGAAATTCTTGATGATCCGATAAATGGTTGATTTAGGTGCAATCTTACTGGCAGCAATATCCTTGCCTGTGAAGCCCTTTTTGTGCAAAGCAATGATGACGACCCACGTTTCCTTGCAGGTAACCATGGTTGACAGAGGAAGAACAATGATTCCAAGCACCACCATCCTTTTGAAGCTTCCAGTCTGTTATTCGGACTCAATCAGCATGACAACCCAGGCTACCTAAGTACACATGATGCCAGCTGGTACTTTGTGTCAGGGCTGAAGTACATTGGAAATGTTTTTGGGGATTCAGTTCATTTGCATGGCAAAGAGGGCCTTTGCAATTAATTGCAATTCATCTGATCACTCATTATAACATTCTGGAGTATATGCAAATTGCCATCATACAAACTGAGGCAGCATACTTTGTAAAAATTTATATTAGTGTCATTCTCAAAACTTTTGGCCACGACTGTACATTTGTTGAAGCATTATGACAACTCAGTGACACAAAGGTAGGGATTAAATGAGCTGTCATTAATAAGTCATTTTCTCAACACAGACATATAATGCTGTGAAAGGATCCAGGAACCCAAATGATTTGGGTGGATCCCATCCTCATAATACAAGCTTTCAGTCCAGAAGGTTTCAAAATTGTCAATAAATGTTACACCCACAGAGCTGCAATAGTCTGGTATCCAGTTACGGAGGGACAAAAAGTCTGCTGAACTGCTCAATGCCACGATTTAGGGAGGGCAGAGGGCCAGACATTATGGGGTGTTTGTTGGTGTCAAGTAGAGACCCAATCGGTTCTTTAATATCCATCTTCTGCTGTTCTGAGCTGCACTTCATAATATGATTTGACTCCACGTGAAGCATGACATTATCAGCCCAGGTGACGGACTCACAGCCTCGGGAAGCTACCCGGTGATATCCTGAACTTTGACCCCACATGAACCATGACAGTATCAGTCCCAGGTGACTGACTCACAGCCTCGGGAAGCAACCTGGTGATATCCTGAACTTTTGCCTGGAATGATCTGTCCTCTTTATTTATTTATTTATTTCAGCTTTATTTAAACAGGTAGGCAAGTTGAGAACAAGTTCTCATTTACAATTGCGACCTGGCCAAGATAAAGCAAAGCAGTTCGACACATACAACGACCCAGAGTTACACATGGAGTAAAACAAACATACAGTCAATAATACAGTATAAACAAGTCTATATACGATGTGAGCAAATGAGGTGAGATAAGGGAGGTAAAGGCAAAAAAAGGCCATGGTGGCAAAGTAAATACAATATAGCAAGTGAAACACTGGAATGGCAGATTTTGCAGTGGAAGAATGTGCAAAGTAGAAATAAAAATAATGGGGTGCAAAGGAGCAAAATAAATAAATAAATAAAATAAATATAGTAGGGAAAGAAGTAGTTGTTTGGGCTAATTTATAGGTGGGCTATGTATAGGTGCAGTAATCTTTGTGCTGCTCTGACAGCTGGTGCTTAAAGCTAGTGAGGGAGATAAGTGTTTCCAGTTTCAGAGATTTTTGTAGTTCGTTCCAGTCATTGGCAGCAGAGAACTGGAAGGATTGGCGGCCAAAGAAAGAATTGGTTTTGGGGTTGACCAGTGAGATATACCTGCTGGAGCGAGTGCTACAGGTGGGTGATGCTATGGTGACCAGAGAGCTGAGATAAGGGGGGACTTTACCTAGCAGGGTCTTGTAGATGACATGGAGCCAGTGGGTTTGGCGACGAGTATGAAGCGAGGGCCAGCCAACGAGAGCGTAGAGGTCGCAATGGTGGGTAGTGTCACACCCTGACCATAGTTTGCTTTGTATGTTTCTATGTTTTGGTTGGTCAGGGTGTGAGCTGGGTGGGCATTCTATGTTACATGTCTAGTTTGTCTATTTCTATGTTTCGGCCTAGTATGGTTCTCAATCAGAGGCAGGTGTCATTAGTTGTCTCTGATTGAGAATCATACTTAAGTAGCCTGGGTTGCACTGTTTGTTTGTGGGTGATTGTCTATGTTAGTGGCTTGTGTCAGCACAGGTCTCATTTTGTAGATTCACGGTCGTATTTGGTTTATTGTTTTTGTTACTCTTTGTATAGTGTTCAGTGTTCTCTTTATTAAAATTCACTATGAACACATACCACGCCGCATATTGGTCATCTGATCCTTCTCGCCTCTCCTCTTCAGATGAAGAGGAGGAAGACCGTGACAGGTAGTATATGGGGCTTTGGTGACAAAACGGATTGCACTGTGATAGACTGCATCCAATTTGTTGAGTCGGGTATTAGAGGCTATTTTGTAAATGACATCACTGAAGTCGAGGATTGGTAGGATGGTCAGTTTTACAAGGGTATGTTTGGCACCATGAGTGAAGGATGCTTTGTTGCAAAATAGGAATACAATTCTAGAGTTAACTTTGGATTGGAGATGTTTGATGTGGGTCTGGAAGGAGAGTTTACAGTCTAACCAGACACCTAGGTATTTGTAGTTGTCCACGTATTCTAGTCAGAGCCGTCCAAAGTAGTGATGATGGACAGGCAGGCAGGTGCAGGCAGCGATCGGTTGAAGAGCATGCATTTAGTTTTACTTGTATTTAAGAGCATTTGGAGGCCACGGAAGGAGAGTTGCATGGCATTGAAGCTTGCGTCTGCCGTGTTTCGAAGCAGAATGTGAGGCCAGAGACACAGAACTCACGTGAGAAGAGGGCTGCTGAGATGCCGGCTGTGTGCAGGACACAACAACCAAAGGGACAGAGTTCTGATCCAGAGAGTGGTGGTTCAGGCTGTGTGCAGGACACAACAGCCAAAGGGACAGAGTTCTGATCCAGAGAGTGGTGGTTCAGGCTGTGTGCAGGACACAACAGCCAAAGGGACAGAGCTCTGATCCAGAGAGTGGTGGTTCAGGCTGTGTACAGGACACAACAGACAAAGGGACAGAGCTCCGATCCAGAGAGTGGTGGTTCAGGCTGTGTGCAGGACACAACAGACAAAAGGGACAGAGTTCTGATCCAGAGAGTGGTGGTTCAGGCTGTGTGCAGGACACAACAGCCAAAGGGACAGAGCTCTGATCCAGAGAGCACAGCCCAGAGGAGGGGAGCCATGGTGGTCCAAGCTGTGTCCAGGCAGTTGAATGACTAGGACATGAAAGTCTTAAGTTCAGACACGGGGGGAAATGGCAGGCGCACCAAGAACCATTCTTCTTCTCCTTCTTTCTGGTTCCGACAAGCATCCATTTACGCTCACCTGGAGTCCAACAAGGAGCAGCCATTTACACTCACCTGGAGTCCAACAAGGAGCAGCCATTTACACTCACCTGGAGTCCAACAAGGAGCAGCCATTTACACTCACAAGGAGTCCAACAAGGAGCAGCCATTTACACTCACCTGGAGTCCAACAAGGAGCAGCCATTTACAATCACCTGGAGTCCAACAAGGAGCAGCCATTTACACTCACCTGGAGTCCAACAAGGAGCAGCCATTTACACTCACCTGAAGTCCAACAAGGAGCAGCCATTTACACTCACCTGAAGTCCAACAAGGAGCAGCCATTTCCTGGTTCTAGCTAGTAGAGGGGTTCAGTGTGGGAAACTGATCGTAGTCCAGGAAGGTACCATTATGATCCTCTTGGATGTTTTGATAGGAAGCAATTAAAGATGCCGATAGTCTCATAGAATCCTTATTTAGTTCAAGGCGCTTGGTCAAAAGTTGTATTTCTTCATGAAGAGTAATACTCCTTTATTTAGCTGCATCAAGTTCAATACATTTTTCCCGAAGGAAGGTTTCCATCAGACCTTTCCCTGTGACAACAACAAACATGTTGTAGATTAAACACTTAATAGCATGCAAGTCCCCAGCAGATTCAAATTAGTTTTCACTGCTGCCGACAGTCCAAGGTCACAAACATTTCCCGGTTCAGCCGGGGAGTTAGATGCTCCCTCCATGGCCATGGATGCCCACAACAGCCTCTGCACAACTGTATGTGCGGAAACTCTTGTTTGCTGAGGGGTTAAATGACTGAGGAGACTAGATGGCTGAGGGGTTAGATGGCTGAGGAAAACCTTGTTTGCTGAGTGGTTAGATGGCTAAGAAGACTTGATGGCTGAGGAGATAGATGCCTGTGGAAACTCTTTATGGCTGAGGGGTTAGATGGTTGTGGAAATTATTGATGGCTGAGAAGTTGGATGGATGAGGAGATTCTTGATGGCTGAGGAGTTAGAAGATGAGGAGACTCTTGATGCCTGAAAAGTTAGATGGATGAGGAGACTCTTGATGGCGGTGGAGTTAGATGGATGAGGAGACTTGATAGCTGAGGAGTTAGATGGATGAGGAGATTCTCGATAGCTGATTAGTTATATGGATGAGGAGACTATTGATAGCTGAGGAGTTAGATGGATGAGGAGACTCTTGATAGCTGAGGAGTTAGATGGATGAGGAGACTCTTGATAGCTGAGGGCCTACTATGATTCAAAACAACAGTAGAACTCAATTAGCTGGTTTTGTCTGATGCCTGGGGGGTCCTTTGCATGTAGTTTGTGGTCTGCCGGAGACTCTTCCAGACAGACGATGAGGCGTTGTTGGCGAACTGTGGTTCCCTTGTTGAGCAGCTGTTTAGCAGTTCTATAGTCCACTTTGTTGTTGGTAATATGTGCTTCCTCTTAGACTGAGCATAGGGCTCTGAGTTCAGCAGTGAACCATGGTTTCTCATTGTTGAATTTGACAAAGTACTGGTTGGGTTGCACGCCACTGGGGAACTCTGGCCATGTGATGAGCCAACTTATCTCCTCATACAGACAGAGACTGAAATCCGCCAAGCCTGTCAAGAAAACAGTGAGGAAATGGATTATTGAGGACATAGAGGAGTTAAACAGCTGCCTGGACTCTGCTGATTGGGACATATTTATAGAGACTCCACTGATTGGGACATATTTAAAGAGGAAAATACCAACATTCACCAATATTCAGTCTCTGTCTGAATGTGGGGTTGAGATGGAGCAACACATGGTCAGAATTGTCCAGTGGCGAGCGGAGGGGAGCTCAGAGGGGAGCGAGGAGGGGAGCGTGGAGGGGAGCATGGAGGGGATCGCTGAGGGGAGCGAGGAGGGGAGCACGGAGGGGAGTGCGGTGGGGCAGTGTGGAGGGGAGTGCTGAGAGGAGCGAGGAGGGGTGCACGAAGTGGAGTGCGGAGGGGCAGTGTGGAGGGGATTGCTGAGGGGAGTGCGGAGGGGCAGCGAGGAGGGGAGTGCGGAGGGGAGCGCGGAGGGGCAGTGTGGAGGGGATCGATGAGGGGAGTGCGGAGGGGAGCGAAGAGGGGAGTGCGGAGGGGAGCGAAGAGGGGAGCGCGGAGGGGAGCGAGGAGGGGAGAGCGGAGGGGAGCAAGGAGGGGAGCGTGGAGGGGAGCGCGGAGGGGAGTGCGGAGGGGCAGTGTGGAGGGGATCGATGAGGGGAGTGCGGAGGGGCAGCGAGGAGGGGAGCGTGGAGGGGAGCGAGGAGGGGAGCGCGGAGGGGAGCGCGGAGGGGAGCGAGGAGGGGAGAGCGGAGGGGAGCGAGGAGGGGAGCGCGGAGGGGAGCGAGGAGGGGAGCGAGGAGGGGGGCGCGGAAGGGAGCTCGGAGGGGAGCGAGGAGGGGAGCGCGGAGGGGAGCGCGGAGGGAAGCGAGGAGGGGAGCGCGGAGGGGAGCGTGGAGGGGAGCGCGGAGGGGAGCGTGGAGGGGAGCATAGAGCGGAGCGAGGAGGGGAGCGTGGAGGGGAGCGTTTGGGACAGCGCAGTATGCTTATTTGATGGTGCTGTATACATGATCCCAGGTATTCTGTTCTCTGCAGTGGCATAGGGAAAACTTATACAAATCAAAAACCACAAGGCTGCCGGCCCAGGCGGTATCCCTAGCCGCATCTCAGAGCATTTGCAGACCAGCCTGCTCTTTTTGGACAATTTCCATCTCTCTCTTGCTCAGGTTGTTATCCCCACCTGCTTCCAGATGTCCACTATCAT
Source organism: Oncorhynchus mykiss (assembly GCF_013265735.2). Classification (NCBI taxonomy): domain Eukaryota; kingdom Metazoa; phylum Chordata; class Actinopteri; order Salmoniformes; family Salmonidae; genus Oncorhynchus; species Oncorhynchus mykiss. Next base: position 3,896,667 of record NC_048576.1, on the reverse strand, counting down.
CCCCATGCCCAAAAAAAGGGAAAGTAAATTAACTGAATGACTACCGACCCGTAGCACTAACTTCCGTCATCATAAAGCGCTTCGAGAGGCTACTCAAAAACCACATCACATCCTCCATCCCTGACCCTCTCAACCCTCTCCATTTCGCCTACCGCCTTGACAGATCCAAGGACTACTCAATCACCATTGAACTGCACACAGCTCTCACCCACCTGTACAAAAGGAATGCATATGTGAGGATGTTGTTCATCGACTACAGCATGGGCTGAAATGAGCATACTGTCAGGCTGCATTATGGCCTGGAACGGCAACTCCCATCGCTGCTGACCGCAAGGCGCTACAGAGGGTTGTACGCTCAGCAGAAAGCACCATTGGGTGTAAACTGTCTGCCCTCCAGGACACTTACAACACCAGGTGTCGCAGGAAAGCCAAGAAGATCATAAAGGACGTCAGGCTCCCAAGCTACAGCCTGTTCTCCCAGCTACAGCCTGTTCTCCCAGCTACAGCCTGTTCTCCCAGCTACAGCCTGTTCTCCCAGCTACAGCCTGTTCTCCCAGCTACAGCCTGTTCTCCCAGCTACAGCCTGTTCTCCCAAGCTACAGCCTGTTCTCCCAGCTACAGCCTGTTCTCCAAGCTACAGCCTGTTCTCCCAGCTACAGCCTGTTCTCCCAAGCTACAGCCTGTTCTCCAAGCTACAGCCTGTTCTCCCAGCTACAGCCTGTTCTCCCAGCTACATACAGCCTGTTCTCCCAGCTACAGCCTGTTCTCCCAGCTACAGCCTGTTCTCCCAGCTACAGCCTGTTCTCCCAGCTACAGCCTGTTCTCCCAGCTACAGCCTGTTCTCCCAAGCTACAGCCTGTTCTCCCAGCTACAGCCTGTTCTCCAAGCTACAGCTTGTTCTCCCAGCTACAGCCTGTTCTCCAAGCTACAGCCTGTTCTCCCAGCTACAGCCTGTTCTCCCAGCTACATACAGCCTGTTCTCCCAGCTACAGCCTGTTCTCCCAGCTAGACTTGGGCAGTATAGGAGTATGATGGCAAAAACTGTCAGACAGGTCAACAGCTTCCAGCCCTCTCCTACCCCCAATGGACATGTGCCCTCTCCTACCCCCAATGGACATGTGCCCTCTCCTACCCCCAATGGACATGTGCCCTCTCCTACCCCCAATGGACATGTGCCCTCTCCTACCCCCAATGGACATGTGCCCTCTCCTACCCCCAATGGACGTGTGCCCTCTCCTACCCCCAATGGACATGTGCCCTCTCCTACCCCCAATGGACATGTGCCCTCTCCTACCCCCAATGGACATGTGCCCTCTCCTACCCCCAATGGACATGTGCCCTCTCCTACCCCCAATGGACATGTGCCCTCTCCTACCCCCAATTGACATGTGCCCTCTCCTACCCCCAATGTACATGTGCCCTCTCCTACCCCCAATGGACATGTGCCCTCTCCTACCCCCAATTGACATGTGCCCTCTCCTACCCCCAATGGACATGTGCCCTCTCCTACCCCCAATGGACATGTGCCCTCTCCTACCCCCAATGGACATGTGCCCTCTCCTACCCCCAATGTACATGTGCCCTCTCCTACCCCCAATGTACATGTGCCCTCTCCTACCCCCAATGGACATGTGCCCTCTCCTACCCCCAATGTACATGTGCCCTCTCCTACCCCCAATGTACATGTGCCCTCTCCTACCCCAAATGTACATGTGTCATTGTTACAGCTGTGTATATATTATGTGTATATTTTTATTATATTTGTACCATTGTTTCATCCAGTTCTCACTCTGCCCCCCAGCTGCTCCCCCTATGGACATTCTACCCCCCCATGGTCATTTACATTATCACTGCTACAGTTGTAAATGCTACAGTTGTAAATGACACAGTTGTAAATGACACAGTTGTAAATGACACAGTTGTAAATGACACAGTTGTAAATGACACAGTTGTAAATGTGTATATATTTAAAATGTTATATCTTTATTATTGTCTCATTCACTTCTCTTTTGAGCTTGAAGTTCACTACTTGACTGAGGGACCATACAGATGTTCTTTGTACGGGGGACAGAGGAAGGTGTTAAGAAATCATATTAACAGCCATTTTTCACAGTGAGTCCAAACTTTTGCAACTATATTTGGGTGATTTCATTTTTTGATCATTTGTTAACATTTGCAGAACTGTCTTTTCACTTTGACTTTTACAAAGTATTTTGTGTAGATGAAAAATCACAATTAAATCCATTTCAATCCTGATTTTTAACGCAACAAAATGTGACAAATCCAAGGGGGGTGAATACTTATGATACCCATTGTATCTCCTATCCCAACACTGAGAGGCTGTCACTGGGAGGCTGTCACTGGGAGGCTGTCACTGGGAGGCTGTCACTGAGAGGCTGTCACTGAGAGGCTGTCACTGGGAGGCTGTCACTGAGAGGCTGTCACTGAGAGGCTGTCACTGAGAGGCTGTCACTGAGAGGCTGTCACTGAGAGGTTGTCACTGAGAGGCTGTCACTGAGAGGCTGTCACTGGGAGGCTGTCACTGAGAGGCTGTCACTGAGAGGCTGTCACTGAGAGGCTGTCACTGAGAGGCTTTCACTGGGAGGCTGTCACTGAGAGGCTGTCACTGAGAGGCTGTCACTGAGAGGCTGTCACTGAGAGGCTGTCACTGAGATGCTGTCACTGAGGGGCTGTCACTGAGAGGCTGTCACTGAGAGGCTGTCGCCGTATTCCCCTTCAACCAGTGATTGTGTGGTTTGACTTAAACAGCCTAGCCATCCACCGCCCACATCTGTCATCCACAACAATATTGTTAGCATGTAGGCTAATGCCATCCACAGCTGCTAATGGTGAACAATGGTGTTAGCAGTGTTAGCATTTGGGCTAAAGTCATCCACAGTATCAGATGAATAATTGTGTTAGCATGTAGGCTAAAGGAAGATAAAGTGTTCGTAGTAGAGAGGGTTAGCTGCCAGTACCAGCCATGGTGGACAAGGAAGAGGTAACACAAGGTTGGAAGAGTATTGGTTTATTTATATTGGGGAATGCAGGATAGTTAAATACCACCATATGCAAATTAAAATGTAGAATAGATTACCTTTGTATCGGATTCTCCTGGAGAGATAAATTGTCACCCGTTGAAGAGTGTTAAGCCACTTTTGGTTTAAGGCACTGAGGGCGGGATAATGGTTTGTCTCCACAGACAGACATACACGACAAGACACAGAAGAGATTATCATAAGAAGTTTATGATACAGACAGACAGAGAACTCAGACTTTACTGTCCGTGTTGCCATGAAGGAGCGTCTAGATTATGGTGAGTGAAAATACCAATAAAGGAGGCTGATCTGTGACGCCAGCCACCAGACAACCTTACCGGTAAAACCTTATTTTATTTATTTATTTATCCGTTATTTTACCAAGTAAGTTGACTGAGAGCACATTCTCATTTACAGCAACGACCTGGGGAATAGTTACAGGGGAGAGGAGGGGGGATGAATGAGCCAATTACGAAGAGCCTCTGTGACCCCAACCACCAGACAACCTTGCAGGAATACTTTATGACAAGAATGTGGGATGTCTTATAGGAATACATTAAACAGACAAACGCACGCAACGTTTTTACCTCTGCAAAATGTATTGAGGTCAAAGTTTTGGTTTTCAACACTGTTGATTTTAACCAATGAGATGACCTTGGCTGCGCGCATTGACTTTTTTCTCTTGTTTTGATCAGACAAAATTATAGAAATAACAGAACACGACATAACGTGATTAGATGCCTGTGTGAACCAGGAACATAATGTTGAGGTGACATCTGGTGCTGAGACCTGGTATGTACACATGAACATTAAATAATCCATGCTAACGAAAGTTAACCATGAAAATGCCCAGCCTATAAAGATGTAGACTATCCGTTATGGCTGGGTGTGCACCCTACTCGGGTTTCTGGATAGGCTTTCAGACAAGACCTGTTGAGACTGAAACAAGTCCTGCTGAGATTGAAACAAGTCCTGTTGAGACTGAAACAAGTACTGTTGAGATTGAAACAGGTTCTTCTGAGACTTAAACAAGTCCTGTTGAGACTGAAACAAGTCCTGCTGAGACTTAAACAAGTCCTGGTGAGACTGAAACAAGTCCTTCTGAGATTTAAACAAGTCCTGTTGAGACTGAAACAAGTCCTGTTGAGATTGAAACAAGTCCTTCTGAGATTTAAACAAGTCCTGTTGAGACTGAAACAAGTCCTGCTGAGATTGAAACAAGTCCTTCTGAGACTGAAACCAGTCCTGTTGAGACTGAAACAAGTCCTGCTGAGATTGAAACAAGTCCTTCTGAGATTGAAACAAGTCCTGTTGAGACTGACACTTTCCTAATATGGACACTGTACTATTCAGACAGAGGCTGTTCCAATATGGACACTGTACTGGACAGAGAGAGAGGCTGTTCCAATATGGACACTGTACTGGACAGACAGACACTTTCCTAATATGGACACTGTACTATTCAGATAGAGGCTGTTCCAATATGGACACTGTACTGGACAGAGGCTGTTCTAATATGGACACTGTACTATTCAGACAGAGGCTGTTCTAATATGGACACTGCACTGGACAGAGAGAGAGGCTGTCCTAATATGGACACTGTACTGGACAGACAGACACATTTCTAATATGGACACTGTACTATTCAGACAGAGGCTGTCCTAATATGGACACTGTACTGGACAGATAGAGAGCATCCTATTATGGAAACAGTACAAGTCAGCTCCTATCCATCTACTGTATCTACTCTGACTGGACAGGACATGTTATGAGAGGTGATTATCTCTCCTTTTCAACCATGATGACATGTTATGAGAGGTGATTATCTCTCCTCTTCAGCAATGTTAGGAGAGGTACTTATTTCTCCTCTTCAACCATGATGACATATTATGAGAGGTGATTATCTCTCCTCTTCAGCCTTGATGACATGTCATGAGAGGTGATTATCTCTCCTCTTCAGCCATGATGACATGTTATGAGAGGTGATTATCTCTCCTTTTCAACCATGATGACATGTTATGAGACGTGATTTTCTTATTTTCAGCCTTTAGCCACTCTGATATGTATTCAAACCCATGATTCCCCAGTAGAGGTAATAACAGTATCAGTGTCTGCATGATTCCCCAGTAGAGGTAACAACAGTATCAGTGTCTGCATGATTCCCCAGTAGAGGTAACAACAGTATCAGTGTCTGCATGATTCCCCAGTAGAGGTAATAACAGTATCAGTGTCTGCATGATTCCCCAGTAGAGGTAATAACAGTATCAGTGTCTGCATGATTCCCCAGTAGAGGTAATAACAGTATCAGTGTCTGCATGATTCCCCAGTAGAGGTAATAACAGTATCAGTGTCTGCATGATTCCCCAGTAGAGGTGAGTAATATTTTCACCTTTAAATATTTTCATCTCTAAATATGTCCCAATCAGTGGAGTATGTTATTCACCACTACTAATGGACTCTATAGAGGGGTTAATGGACTCTATATAGGGGTTAATGGACTCTATATAGGGGTTTATGGACTCTATAGAGGGGTTAATGGACTCTATATAGGGGTTAATGGACTCTATATAGGGGTTAATGGACTCTATAGAGGGGTTAATGGACTCTATATAGGGGTTAATGGACTCTATATAGGGGTTTATGGACTCTATATAGGGGTTAATGGACTCTATATAGGGGTTAATGGACTCTATAGAGGGGTTAATGGACTCTATAGAGGGGTTAATGGACTCTATATAGGGGTTAATGGACTCTATATAGGGGTTTATGGACTCTATATAGGGGTTAATGGACTCTATATAGGGGTTAATGGACTCTATATAGGGGTTAATGGACTCTATATAGGGGTTAATGGACTCTATAGAGGGGTTAATGGACTCTATATAGGGGTTAATGGACTCTATATAGGGGTTAATGGACTCTATATAGGGGTTTATGGACTCTATAGAGGGGTTAATGGACTCTATAGAGGGGTTAATGGACTCTATATAGGGGTTAATGGACTCTATATAGGGGTTAATGGACTCTATATAGGGGTTAATGGACTCTATAGAGGGGTTAATGGACTCTATAGAGGGGTTTATGGGCTACATATATGGGTTAATGGGATCTATATATTTTTTTATTTTTTTATTTTATTTTCACCTTTATTTAACCAGGTAGGCTAGTTGAGAACAAGTTCTCATTTACAACTGCGACCTGGCCAAGATAAAGCATAGCAGTGTGAACAGACAACACAGAGTTAGTTACACATGGAGTAAACAATTAACAAGTCAATAACACATTAGAAAAAAAGAGAGTCTATATACATTGTGTGCAAAAGGCATGAGGAGGTAGCGAATAATTACAATTTTGCAGATTAATACTGGAGTGATAAATGATCAGATGGTCATGTACAGGTAGAGATATTGGTGTGCAAAAGAGCAGAAAAGTAAATAAATATAAAGAGTATGGGGATGAGGTAGGTAAAAATTGGGTGGGCTATTTACTGATAGACTATGTACAGCTGCAGTGATCGGTTAGCTGCTCAGATAGCAGATGTTTAAAGTTGGTGAGGGAGATAAAAGTCTCCAACTTCAGCGATTTTTGCAATTCGTTCCAGTCACAGGCAGCAGAGAACTGGAACGAAAGGCGGCCAAATAAAGGGGTTAATGGGTTATACATAGGGGTAATGGGCTATTTATTTTTATTTTTTTATTTAACCAGGCAAGTCAGTTAAGAACAAATTCTTATTTTCAATGACGGCCTGGGAACAGTGGGTTAACTGCCTGTTCAGGGGCAGAACGACAGATTTGTACCTTGTCAGCTCGGGGGTTTGAACTCGCAAGCTTCTGGTTACTAGTCCAACGCTCTAACCACTAGGCTACCCTGCCGGCTATATATAAGGGTTAATGGACTCTATATATGTGTTAATTGGCTAAATATAGGGGTTAATGGGCTCTATATAGGGGTTAATGGGTTAAACATAGGTGTTAATGGGTTCTATATAGGGGTTAATGGGCTGTATATAGGGGTTAATGGGCTGTATATAGGGGTTAATGGGCTGTATATAGGGGTTAATGGGCTGTATATAGGGGTTAATGGGCTGTATATAGGGGTTAATGGGCTGTATATAGGGGTTAATGGGCTGTATATACAGGTTATTAATGGGCTCTTTATTCTACCGCACCCAGAAACCTGCTCCATTTACTCTCTGTTCTGAACATACTAGACGACCAGTTCTTATAGCCTTTAGCCGTACCCTTATCCTACTCCTCCTCTGTTCCTCTGGTGGTGTAGAGGTTAATCCAGGCCTTGTAGTGCCTAGCTCCAATCCCATTCCCCAGGCGCTCTCATTTGTTGACTTCTGTAACCGTGAAAGCCTTGGTTTCATGCATGTTAACATTATAAGCCTCCGCCCTAAGTTTGTTTTATTTACTGCTTTAGCACACTCTGCCAACCCGGGTGTCCTTACCGTGTCTGCATCCTGGCTTAGGAAGGCCACCAAAAACCCTGAAACTTCAATCCCTAACTATAACATTTTCCGACAAGATCGAACTGGCAAAGGGGGTGGAGTTGCAATCTACTGCAGAGACAGCCTGCAGAGATCTGTCATACTATTCAGGTCTGTGCCCAAACAATTTGAGCTTCTACTTTTAAAAATATACCTTTCCAGAAACAAGACTCTCACTTTTGCCGCTTGCTATAGACCCCCCTCAGCCCCCAGCTGTGCCCTGGACACCATATATGAATTGAATGCCCCCCATCTATCTTCAGAGCTTGTGCTGTTAGGTGACCTAAACGGGGATATGCTTAACACCCCAGCCATCCTATGATCTAAGCTTGATGCTCTCAATCTCAAACAAATGATCAATGAACCTACGAGGGACAACCCCAAATCCGTAAACACAGGCACCTTCATAGATATCATCCTACCAACCTGCCCTCCAACTACACCTCTGTTGTCCTCAAGCAGCATCTCAGCGATCACTGCCTCATTGCCTGCATCCATAATGGGTCTGGGGTCAAACGACCACCCCTCATCACTGTCAAACGCTCCCTAAAACACTTCAGCGAGCAGGCCTTTCTAATTGACCTGGCCCGAGTATCCTGGAAGGATATTGACCTCATCCCGTCAGTAGAGGATGCCTGGTAATTCTTTAAAAGTGCTTTCCTCACCATCTTAAATAAGCATACCCCATTCAAAAAAATGTAGAACTAAGAACAGATGTAGCCCTTGGTTCTCTCCAGACCTGACCACCCTTGACCAGCACAAAAACATTCTGTGGCGTATTGCATTAGCATCGAATAGCCCCAGTGATATGCAACTTTTCAGGGAAGTTAGGAACCAATATACACAGGAAGTTAGGAAAGTGAAGGCTAGCTTTTGCAAACAGCAATTTGCATCCTGTAGCACAAACTCCAAAAAGTTCTGGGACACTGTAAAGTCCATGGAGAATAAGAGCACCTCCTCCCAGCTGCCCACTGCATTGAGGCTAGGAAACACTGTCACCACCGATAAATCCACGATAATTGAGAATTTCAAAAATAATTTTTCTCCGGCTGGCCTACCCCGGTGAACAGCCCTGCACCTTCCACAGCAACTTTCCCAAGCCTCCCCCATTTCTCCTTCACCCAAATCCAGATAGCTGATGTTCTGAAAGAGCTGCAAAATCTGGACCCCTACAAATAAGCCAGGCTAGACAATCTGAACCCTCTTTTTCTAAAATTATCAGCCGAGCATTGTTGCAACCCCAATCACCAATCGGTTTAACCTCTCGTTTGTATAGTCCGAGAACCCTAAAAATTGGAAAGCTGCTGTACTCTTCCACCTCTTCAAAGGGTGTGACACTCTAGACGCAAACTGTTATAGACCTATATCCATCCTGCCCTGCCTTTCTAATGCCTTCAATAGCCACGTTAATAAACAGATCACTGACCATTACGAATCCCACGGTACCTTCTCCGCTGTGCAATACGGTTTCCGAGCTCGTCACAGGTGCAACTCAGCCACGCTCAAGGTAGTAAACGATATCATAACCGCCATCAATAAAAGACAGTACTGTGCAGCCGTCTTCATCAACCTGACCAAGGCTTTCGACTCAACAGTCTTGGTTTCTCAAATGACTGCCTCGCCTGGTTCACCAACTTCTTCTCAGACAGAGTTCAGTGTGTCAAATCTTAGGGCCTGTTGTCCGGACCTCTGGCAGTCTCTATGGGGGTGCCACAGAGTTAAAACCTCGGGCCGACACTTTTCTCAGTATATATCAACGATGTCGCTCTTGGTGCGGGTGATTCCCTGATCTACCTCTACGCAGATGACACCATTCTGTATAATTCTGGCCCTTCTTTGGACACTATGTTAACTAACCTCCAAACGAGCTTCAATGCCACACAACACTCCTTCCATGGCCTTCAACTGCTCTTAAACGCTGGTAAAACCAAATGCATGCTCTTCAACCGATCGCTGCCCACACCTGCCCGCCCGTCCAGCATCACTACTCTGAACAGTTCTGACTTAGAATATGTGGACAATTACAAATACCTAGGTGTCTGGTTAGACTGTAAACTCTCCTTCCAGACTCACATTAAGTATCTCCAAACCAAAATGATATCTAGAATTGGCTTCCTATTTCATAGCAAAGCCTCCTTCACTCATGCTGCCAAACATACCCTCGTAAAACTGCCGATCCTTGACTTCGGCGATGTCATTTACAAAATAGTCTCCAACACTTCTCAACAAATTGGATGCAGTCTATTACAGTCCCATCCGTTTTGTCACCAAAGCCCCATATACTACCCACCACTGCGACCTGTATGCTTTCGTTGGCTGGCCATTGTTTCATATTCATTGCCAAACCCACTGACTCCAGGTCATCTATGAGTCTTTGCTAGGTAAAGCCCCGCTCTTGTCACCACAGCCCCATATACTACCCACCACTGCGACCTGTATGCTTTCATTTGGCTGGCCATTGCTTCATATTCATCGCCAAACCCACTGGCTCCAGGGTCATCTATAAGTCTTTGCTAGGTACCCCCGTAGAGATTGCCAGAGGTCTGGACAACAGGCCCTCTCAGCTCTTTGGTCACCAGAGCAGCATCCACCCATAGCACGCGCTGCACAGGTACATTTCACTGGTCACCCCCAAAGCCAATTCCTCCTTTAGCCGCCTTTCCTTCCAGTTCTCTGCTGCCAACGACTGGAAAGATTTGCAAAAATCACTGAAGCTGGAGACTCATATCTCCCTCACTAACTTTAAGCACCAGCTGTCAGAGCAGCTCACAGGTCACTGCAAATGTACACAGCCCAGCTGTAAATTGCCCGTCCAACTACCTCATCCCCATACTGTTACTTGCACATTCATCTTCTGCACATCTATCACTCCAGCATTTCATTGCTAAATTGTTATTATTTCGCTACTATGGCCTATTTATTGCCTTACCTCCCTAATCTTACCTCATTTGCACTCACTGTATATAGACTTTTCTGATGTATTATTGACTGTATGTTTGTTTATGTGTAACTCTGTGTTGTTGTTTGTGTCGCACTACTTTGCTTTATCTTGGCCAGGTTGCAGTTGTAAATGAGAACTTGTTATCAACTGGCCTCCCTGGTTAAATAAAGGTGAAAGAAATATAGGTGTTAGTGGGCTCTATATAGGGGTTAATGGGCTCTATAAAGGGGTTAATAGGCTCTATATAGGGGTTAATGGAATGTATATAATAGTTAATGAGCTCTATATAGGGGTTAATGGACTGTATATAATGGTTAATGGACTGTATATAGGGGTTAATGGGCTCTATATAGAAGTTAACTGGCTCTATATAGGAGTCAACAGGCTCTATATATGGGTTAACGTGCTCTATATAGGGGATATTGGGCTCTATATACCGGTTAATGGGCTCTATATAGGGGTTAATGGGCTATATATGGAGGTTACTGGGCTCATTATAGGGGTTAATGTGCTCTATATAGGGGTTAATGGACTGTATATAATGGTTAATGAGCTCTATATAGGGGTTAATGGGGTCTATATAGGGGTTAATGGGATCTATATAGGGCTTAATGGACTGTTTATAATGGTTAATAGATCTACATAGGGGTTAATGGGGTCTATATAGGGGTTAATGGGCTCTATATAGGGCTTAATGGACTGTATATAATGGTTAATAGATCTATATAGGGGTTAATGGGGTCTATATCGGGGTTAATGGACTGTATATAATGGTTAATGAGCTCTATATAGGGGTTAATGGGGTCTATATAGGGGTTAATGGGGTCTATATAGGGGTTAACGGGCTCTATATAGAAGTTAACTGGCTCTATACAGGAGTCAACAGAATCTATATATGGGTTAATGTGCTCTATATAGGGGTTAGTGGGCTCTATATGGGGGTTAATGGGCTCTATATGGGGGTTAATGGGCTCTATATTGGGGTTAATGGGCTTTTTATGGGGGTTAATGGGCTCTATATAGGGGTTAACAGGCTCTATATTGGGGTTAATAGGCTCTACATAGGGGTTAATGGAATGTATATAATGGTTAATGAGCTCTATATAGGGGTTAATTGATTGTATATAGGGGTTAATGGGCTCTATATAGGGGTTAATGGGCTCTATATAGGGGTTAATGGACTGTATATAATGGTTAATGAGCTCTATATAGGGGTTAATGGGGTCTATATAGGGGTTAACGGGTTCTATATAGAAGTTAACTGGCTCTATATAGGAGTCAACAGGCTCTATATATGGGTTAATGTGCTCTATATAGTGGTTAATGGGCTCTATATAGGGGTTAATGGGCTCTATATTGGGGTTAATGGGATCTATATTGGGGTTAATAGGCTCTATATAGGGGTTAATGGACTCTATATAGGGGTTAGTGGGCTCTGATTGCTGGTCATCGTTTGGTGTCATCATCGTGGTCTCTGATTGGTGGTCATCATTTGGTGTCATCATAGTGATCTCTGATTGTTGGTCATCATTTGGTGTCATCATAGTGGTCTCTGATTGGTGGTCATCATTTGGTGTCATCATAGTGGTCTCTGATTGGTGGTTTGACCCGCTCAGGTGGAACAAACTTAAACTTGAGCCTAATGTCAATGCTGAATTGAGAAAACATCCTTACTGAATTTAAAAGTAATCCAATAAGTAATTATCTAGTATATCTATCTGGGAACATAAATGATACACATAACTTTTTTGTAATCAGTTACTCCCCAGCCCAGGCTGGAGGAGTATGGAGGTCCTTGTTTTGGGACATCACCAGTCTAAACCAATCTAGCACCAATCTAAACCAATCTATCACCAATCTAAACCAATCTAAAGCTATCTATCACCAATCTAAAGCAATCTATCACCAATCTAAACCAATATATCACCAGTCTAAACCAATCTATCACCTGTCTAAACCAATCTATCACCTGTCTAAACCAATCTATCACCAATCTAAACCAATCTATCACCAATCTAAACCAATCTATCACCAGTCTAAACCAATCTACCACCAATCTATCACCAATCTAAACCAATCTATCACCAATCTATCACCAATCTAAACCAATCTCGCAGTCTGGCCAGAAGACAGACACACTCCTGCCAAACCACTTACTAAACGCAAACACGAGGTGCACGTAATATGGAATTAGTGATGCTTCAGACAAAATGACAGGAAATGTGTTGTCGTCAATGACTATAGTCTCACCTGTCAGACAAGACAAGTATGATGAATGCCTCTGTCACTGACATCAGTGTAAATCTGCTTTTTACTGAGGGGTACTTACTTTTTTATTTGACTCTTTAGGTGTTTAATTCTTTCCCATCTAGATGATAACAGACCTCTATTTTCTGCCATGACTTGAGACTTAAAGCAGTCTCTACCGCCCTCTTGTGAATAAGTACCTTCCCCACGGTTGTACTGGGCTGGAGGAGCAGGGAAAAGGGGGGCCTTTGGGTGTAATATCATTCTGACCTGTAGAGGGAGACATCGGCACATGGAATGGAACTTCCTTCACTGAAAACATCCATTGACTCCAGGTGTTATAACAACTCATAAATAACGATTCTTGATAAGTTTCGTTAGATATGACTTTGACATGTCGAAAATAGCAAGAACTTATACATTAATATGACACTGGTGCCACCGGTGACATTGACTCTGTTCCAGTACCCCCTGTATTCATTTCACCTTTATTTAACCAGGTAGGCTAGTTGAGAACAAGTTCTCATTTGCAACTGCGACCTGGCCAAGATAAAGCAAAGCAGTGCGACACAGACAACAACACAGAGTTACACATAGAATAACATGGAATAAACAATAAACAAACCAATAACACAATAAAGAAGTCAATGACACAGTAGAAAAAATAAAGTCTATATACAGTGTGTGCAAAAGGCATGAGGAGGTAAGGCAATAAATAGGCCATAGTAGCGAATAGTTACAATTTAGCAGATTAACACTGGAGTGATAAATGAGCAGAGGATAAAGTGCAAGTAGAGATAGTGGTGTGCAAAAGAGCAGAAAGTAAATAAAAACAATATGGGGATGAGGTAAGTAGATTGGTTGGGCTATTTACCGATGGACTATGTACAGCTGCAGCGATCGGTTAGCTGCTCAGATAGCAGATGTTTAAAGTTAGTGAGGGAAATATAAGTCTCCAGCTTCAGCGATTTTTGCAATTCGTTCCAGTCACTGGCAGCAGAGAACTGGAAGGAAAGGCGGCCAAATGAGGTGTTGGCTTTGGGGATGACCAGTGAGCTCTAAGTGCTGGAATGTGTGCTACGGGTGGGTGTTGTTATCGTGACCAGTGAGCTGAGATAAGGAGGGTCTTTACCTAGACTTATAGATGACCGTGGGTCTGGCGACGAATATGTAGCGAAGGCCAGCCGACTAGAGCATACAGGTCACAGTGGTGGGTGGTATAAGGTGATTTGGTATATAGTCTCCACATTGACTGTTCCAGTACCACCTGTATATAGTCTCCACATTGACTCTGTACCGGTACCCCCCCTATATATAGCCTCCACATTGACTCTGTACCGGTACCCCCTGTATATAGCCTCCACATTGACTCTGTACCGTAACACCCTGTATATAGCCTCCACATTGACTCTGTACCGTTATACCCTGAATATAGCCTCCACATTGACTCTGTACCGTAACACCCTGTATATAGCCTCCACATTGACTCTGTACCGGTACCCCCTGTATATAGCCTCCACATTGACTCTGTACCGTAATACCCTGTATATAGCCTCCACATTGACTCTGTACCGTTATACCCTGTATATAGCCTCCACATTGACTCTGTACCGTAACACCTTGTATATAGCCTCCACATTGACTCTGTACCGGTACCCCCCTGTATATAACCTCCACATTGACTCTGTACCGGTACCCCCTGTATATAGCCTCCACATTGACTCTGTACCGGTACCCCCTGTATATAGCCTCCACATTGACTCTGTAATGTAATAACCTATAAAGCCTCGCTACTGTTATTTACTGCTGCTCTTTAATCATTTGCTTTTCTCTTACTTTGTTTTAGGTATTTTCTTCTTTCTTCCTCTCTACTGTATATAGCCTAACTACCACTGTGAGGTCTACTACACCTGTTGTATTCAGCATTTCACTGTAAGGTCTACTACACCTGTTGTATTCATCATTTCACTGTAAGGTCTGCTACACCTGTTGTATTCAGCATTTCACTGTAAGGTCTACTACACCTGTTGTATTCATCATTTCACTGTAAGGTCTGCTACACCTGTTGTATTCAGCATTTCACTGTAAGGTCTACTACACCTGTTGTATTCAGCATTTCACTGTAAGGTCTACTACACCTGTTGTATTCATCATTTCACTGTAAGGTCTGCTACACCTGTTGTATTCAGCATTTCACTGTAAGGTCTACTACACCTGTTGTATTCATCATTTCACTGTGAGGTCTACTACACCTGTTGTATTCAGCATTTCACTGTGAGGTCTACTACACCTGTTGTATTCATCATTTCACTGTAAGGTCTACTACACCTGTTGTATTCAGCATTTCACTGTGAGGTCTACTACACCTGTTGTATTCAGCATTTCACTGTAAGGTCTACTACACCTGTTGTATTCAGCATTTCACTGTAAGGTCTACTATACCTGTTATATTCAGCATTTCACTGTGAGGTCTACTACACCTGTTGTATTCAGCATTTCACTGTAAGGTCTACTACACCTGTTGTATTCAGCATTTCACTGTAAGGTCTACCTACACCTGTTGTATTCATCATTTCACTGTAAGGTCTACTACACCTGTTGTATTCAGCATTTCACTGTAAGGTCTACTACACCTGTTGTATTCAGCATTTCACTGTAAGGTCTACTACACCTGTTGTATTCAGCATTTCACTGTAAGGTCTACTACACCTGTTGTATTCAGCATTTCACTGTGAGGTCTACTACACCTGTTGTATTCATCATTTCACTGTGAGGTCTACTACACCTGTTGTATTCATCATTTCACTGTAAGGTCTACTACACCTGTTGTATTCATCATTTCACTGTGAGGTCTACTACACCTGTTGTATTCATCATTTCACTGTGAGGTCTACTACACCTGTTGTATTCATCATTTCACTGTGAGGTCTACTACACCTGTTGTATTCAGCATTTCACTGTGAGGTCTACTACACCTGTTGTATTCAGCATTTCACTGTAAGGTCTACTACACCTGTTGTATTCAGCATTTCACTGTAAGGTCTACTACACCTGTTGTATTCAGCATTTCACTGTAAGGTCTACTACACCTGTTGTATTCAGCATTTCACTGTAAGGTCTACTACACCTGTTGTATTCAGCATTTCACTGTGAGGTCTACTACACCTGTTGTATTCAGCATTTCACTGTAAGGTCTACTACACCTGTTGTGTTCAGCATTTCACTGTAAGGTCTACTACACCTGTTGTGTTCAGCATTTCACTGTGAGGTCTACTACACCTGTTGTATTCAGCATTTCACTGTGAGGTCTACTACACCTGTTGTATTCAGCATTTCACTGTGAGGTCTACTACACCTGTTGTATTCAGCATTTCACTGTAAGGTCTACTACACCTGTTGTATTCAGCATTTCACTCTGAGGGCTTCACCTGTTGTATTCAGCATTTCACTGTGAGGTCTACTACACCTGTTGTATTCAGCATTTCACTGTAAGGTCTACTACACCTGTTGTGTTCAGCATTTCACTGTGAGGTCTACTACACCTGTTGTATTCAGCATTTCACTGTGAGGTCTACTACACCTGTTGTATTCAGCATTTCACTATAAGGTCTACTACACCTGTTGTATTCAGCATTTCACTGTAAGGTCTACTACACCTGTTGTGTTCAGCATTTCACTGTGAGGTCTACTACACCTGTTGTATTCAGCATTTCACTGTGAGGTCTACTACACCTGTTGTATTCAGCATTTCACTGTGAGGTCTACTACACCTGTTGTATTCAGCATTTCACTGTAAGGTCTACTACACCTGTTGTATTCAGCATTTCACTCTGAGGGCTTCACCTGTTGTATTCAGCATTTCACTGTGAGGTCTACTACACCTGTTGTATTCAGCATTTCACTGTAAGGTCTACTACACCTGTTGTGTTCAGCATTTCACTGTGAGGTCTACTACACCTGTTGTATTCAGCATTTCACTGTGAGGTCTACTACACCTGTTGTATTCAGCATTTCACTATAAGGTCTACTACACCTGTTGTATTCAGCATTTCACTGTGAGGTCTACTACACCTGTTGTATTCAGCATTTCACTGTAAGGTCTACTACAACAGTTGTATTCAGCATTTCACTGGAAGGTCTTGTTGGCGCATGTGACAACTACAATTTGATTTGATTTGACGTTGATGAACTCCAGTATGAGTTGCATCTCAGATTAAACCCTATTCCCTATGTAGTGCACTACTTCTGACCAGGTCTAATCAACAGTAGTGCACTATATATTGGATAGGGAGCCATTTGGGACATAACGTATGTGTTCATCAGTGAAAAGACAGTTGTGTTGGGAACAAGTGTCTCTGCTACATCAAAGCTGGTCATTTCTGAACTCAGGGTTAGTTATGGTTGAGTTAAATGTCTGAACTCAGGGTTAGGGTTAGTTATGGTTGAGTTAAATGTCTGAACTCAGGGTTAGGGTTAGTTATGGTTGAGTTAAATGTCTGAACTCAGGGTTAGGGTTAGTTATGGTTGAGTTAAATGTCTGAACTCAGGGTTAGGGTTAGTTATGGTTGAGTTAAATGCCTGAACTCAGGGTTAGGGTTAGTTATGGTTGAGTTAAATGCCTGAACTCAGGGTTAGTTATGGTTGAGTTAAATGCCTGAACTCAGGGTTAGGGTTAGTTATGGTTGAGTTAAATGTCTGAACTCAGGGTTAGGGTTAGTTATGGTTGAGTTAAATGTCTGAACTCAGGGTTAGAGTTAGTTATGGTTGAGTTAAATGCCTGAACTCAGGGATAGGGTTAGTTATGGTTGAGTTAAATGCCTGAACTCAGGGTTAGGGTTAGTTATGGTTGAGTTAAATGTCTGAACTCAGGGTTAGGGTTAGTTATGGTTGAGTTAAATGTCTGAACTCAGGGTTAGGGTTAGTTATGGTTGAGTTAAATGCCTGAACTCAGGGTTAGGGTTAGTTATGGTTGAGTTAAATGTCTGAACTCAGGGTTAGGGTTAGTTATGGTTATGGTTAGGGTTAGGGTTAGGGTTAGGGTTAGTTAAATGCCTGAACTCAGGGTTAGGGTTAGTTATGGTCGAGTTAAATGCCTGAACTCAGGGTTGGGGTTAGTCAGGGTTAGGGCATAACCCCACCTCCCAACAGCATCTACCCCTCACCACTCTCAATCAGGGCAGCATTCACCCTCCCCCCTTTAAGAACAACCTTAACACCCTTCCCTCTCTCCTGACCCCTCACCCCACTCAGGGCAGAGCAGCCTCTCCCCCTCTCAGAGCAGCGAGCTCCCTTCCCTCTCTCCTGACCCCTCACCCCACTCAGGGCAGCCTTCACCCTCCCCCTTTTAGAACAACCTTAACACCCTTCCCTCTCTCCTGACCCCTCAACCCACTCAGGGCAGTGCAGCCTCTCCCCCTCTCAGAGCAGCGAGCTCCCTTTCTGAACAACTACCCCCTCACCCGTTTCAGGGCAGAGCAGCCTCTCCCCCTCTCAGAGCAGCCTCTCCCCCTCTCAGAGCAGCCTCTCCCCCTCTCAGAGCAGCCTCTCCCCCTCTCAGAGCAGCCTCTCCCCCTCTCAGACCAGCCGCCCCCTGTGGTGACAGACAGCTGGAAGGAAGGCTATATTTAGCTGGGCTCCTCTAGGCTTTGTGGCTGTGGTGCGCTGCGTTGGGCTGCATTGCAGTCTGTCCTCTGGGCTGTGTCAGGGTCTGCGAGTGACCCTGGTCTATCAAACTGTCTCTCCTCGTTAGACATAGCGGAGCTGAGAGGAGCATAGGGACCCTGAGAAAGTCAAACAACCATTTAAACACTTAACAGGTTCCTCTGAACAGGCTCCTCAGAACAGGCTCCACCGAACAGGCTCCCCAGAACAGACCCCTCTGAACAGACTCCTCAGGACAGACTACTCTGAACAGACTCCTCAGAACAGACTCCTCAGAACAGACTCCTCAGAACAGGCTCCTCAGAGCAGACTCCTCAGAGCAGGCTCCTCAGAACAGGCTCCTCAGAACAGACTCATCAGAACAGGCTCCTCTGAACAGGCTCCTCAGAACAGACTCCTCAGAACAGACTCCTCTGAACAGACTCCTCTAAATAGACTCCTCTGGACAGACTCTTCCAGAACAGACTCTGCATACATTATATAGGGAATAGGGTTCCATAGGGCTCTGGTCTAAAGTAGTGCACTATATAGGGAATAGGGTTCCATAGGGCTCTGGTCTAAAGTAGTGCACTATAAAGGGAATAGGGTTCCGTAGGGTTCTGGTCTAAAGTAGTGCACTATATAGGGAATAGGGTTCCATGGGGTTCTGCTCTAAAGTAGTGCACTATATAGGGAATAGGGTTCCATAGGACTCTGGTCTAAAGTAGTGAAATATATAGGGAATAGGGTTCCACAGGGCCCTGGTCTAAAGTAATGCACTATATAGGGGATAGGGTTCCATAGGGCTCTGTTCTAAAGTAGTGCACTATGTAGGGAATAGGGTTCCATAGGGCTCTGGTCTAAATTAGTGCAGTATATAGGGAATAGGGTTCCCATAGGGCTTTGGTCTAAAGTAGTGCACTATATGGGGAATAGGGTTCCATAGGGCTCTGGCCTAAAGTAGTGCACTATATAGGGAATAGGGTGCCATAGGGCTCTGGTCTAAAGTAGTGCACTATATAGGGAATAGGGTGCCATAGGGCTCTGGTCTAAAGTAACAGCTCATCTGGAAACACCTCATCTGGAAATACCTAATCTGGAAATACCTCTTCTGGAACAACCTCATCTGGAAATACCTAATCTGGAAATACCTAATCTGGAACAACCTCATCTGGAAATACCTAATCTGGAAACACCTCATCTGGAAATACCTCATATGGAAACACCTCATCTGGAAATACCTCATCTGGAAATACCTCATCTGGAAATACCTCATCTGGAAATACCTCATCTGGAAATACCTCATCTGGAAATACCTCATCTGGAAACACCTCATCTGGAAATACCTCATCTGGAAATACCTAATCTGGAAATACCTCATCTGGAAATACCTCATCTGGAAACACCTCATCTGGAAATACCTCATCTGGAAACACCTCATCTGGAAACACCTCATCAGGAAACACCTCATCTGGAAATACCTCATCTGGAAATACCTCATCTGGAAATACCTCATCTGGAAATACCTCATCTGGAAACACCTCATCTGGAAATACCTCATCTGGAAATACCTCATCTGGAAATACCTCATCTGGAAACACCTCATCTGGAAATACCTCATCTGGAAATACCTCATCTGGAAATACCTCATCTGGAAACACCTCATCTAGAAATACCTCATCTAGAAATACCTCATCGGGAAATACCTCATCTGGAAATACCTCATCTGGAAATACCTCATCTGGAAACACCTCATCTGGAAATACCTCATCTGGAAACACCTCATCTGGAAATACCTCATCTGGAAATACCTAATCTGGAAATACCTCATCTGGAAATACCTCATCTGGAAACACCTCATCTGGAAATACCTCATCTGGAAATACCTCATCTGGAAATACCTCATCTGGAAATACCTCATCTGGAAATACCTCATCTGGAAACACCTCATCTGGAAATACCTCATCTGGAAATACCTCATCTGGAAATACCTCATCTGGAAATACCTCATCTGGAAATACCTCATCTGGAAATACCTCATCTAGAAATACCTCATCTGGAAATACCTCATCTGGAAATACCTCATCTGGAAATACCTCATCTGGAATTACCTCATCTTCAGGAGTCCTTATTACAGTGTAAATTCCGGTGTAATTACACTAACGAGCGTTGCAGTTGACTGTAATAACTCATAGTTACACTCTAATACAACACGTAACTGCTGGTAATGACAATATGTAATTACAGAGATAATTAACAATGATTGCTTGTTACAAATTAAACAGTTTCTTCTAAATTCACCAGATGTTTAACTTGTCAGCTCAGGGATTCGATCTTGCAATCTTTCAGTTACTAGTCCAATGCTCTAAACCACTAGGCTTCCTGCCGCACCATAATAGCTAATAATAGCTAATAATAGATAATAACAGCTAATACCCTGCATATAGCCTCCACATTGACTCTGTACCGTAATACCCTGTATATAGCCTCCACATTGACTCTGTACCGGTACCCCTGTATATAGCCTCCACATTGACTCTGTAGCGTAATACCCTGTACATAGCATCCACTTTGACTCTGTACCGGTACCCCTGTATATAGCCTCCACATTGAGTCTGTACTGGCACCCCCTGTATATAGCCTCCACATTGACTCTGTACCGGTACCCCCCTGTATATAGCCTCCACATTGACTCTGTAAAGGTACCCCCCTGTATATTGCCTCCACATTGACTCTGTACCGTAACACCCTGTATATAGCCTCCACATTGACTCTGTACCGGTACCCCCTGTTTATAGCCTCCACATTGACTCTGTACCGGTACCCCCCTGTATATAGCCTCCACATTGACTCTGTACCCTAACACCCTGTATATTGCCTCCACATTGACTCTGTACCGGTACCCCCTGTATATAGCCTCCACATTGACTCTGTACTGGTACCCCCTGTATCTGGCCTCCACATTGACTCTGTACTGGTACCCCCTGTATATAGCCTCCACATTGACTCTGTACCGGTACCCCCCTGTATATAGCCTCCACATTGACTCTGTACAGGTACCCCCTGTATATAACCTCCACATTGACTCTGTACCAGTACCCCCCTGTATATAGCCACCACATTGACTCTGTACCGGTACCCCCCTGTATATAGCCTCCACATTGACTCTGTACCGTAATACCCTGTATATAGCCTCCACATTGACTCTGTACCGGTACCCCTGTATATAGCCTCCACATTGACTCTGTACCGTAATACCCTGTATATAGCCTCCACTTTGACTCTGTACCGGTACCCCCCTGTATATAGCCTCCACATTGACTCTGTACCGTAATACCCTGTATATAGCCTCCACATTGACTCTGTACCGGTACCCCTGTATATAGCCTCCACATTGACTCTGTACCGTAATACCCTGTATATAGCCACCACATTGACTCTGTACCGGTACCCCCCTGTATATAGCCTCCACATTGACTCTGTACCGTAACACCCTGTATATAGCCTCCACATTGACTCTGTACCGGTACCCCCCTGTATATAGCCTCCACATTGACTCTGTACCGGTACCCCCCTGTATATTGCCTCCACATCGACTCTGTACCGTAACACCCTGTATATAGCCTCCACATTGACTCTGTGCCGGTACCCCCTGTATATAGCCTCCACATTGACTCTGTACCGGTACCCCCATGTGTATAGCCTCCACATTGACTCTGTACCCTAACATCCTGTATATTGCCTCCACATTGACTCTGTACCGGTACCCCCTGTATATAGCCTCCACATTGACTCTGTACCGGTACCCCTTGTATATAACCTCCACATTGACTCTGTACCGGTACCCCCTGTTTATAGCCTCCACATTGACTCAGTACCGGTACCCCCTGTATATAGCCTCCCCATTGACTCTGTACTGGGTAGGCCGTCATTGTAAATAAGAACTTGTTCTTAACTGACTTGCCTCGTTAAATAACAGTTAAATAAAGGTTGAAGAAAAAATAAATGTTTTTCAACAGAATCGGCGCAATTAACGCCCTCCAGAAGTTGGCATAATTACTGTGTAAGTCTATGGAATGGGGTAAGAACCATGAGCCTCCTAGGTTTTGTATTGAAGTCAATGTACCCAGAGGAGGACTGAAGTTAGCTGTCTTCCGGCTACACCATGGTGCTACCCTAAAGAGTGCTGCCGAGTCTACTGTAGACCTTCATTGCAAAACAATGTGTTTTAATCAATTATTTGGTGACGTTAATATATTTAGTATAGTTTTATTTAAAAAGAATAACTTTTTTTAATGTTTCACTATTTTTGTTTTTATGAAATTCACTGATGAGGATGGTCTTCCCCTTCCTCTTCTGAAGAGCTGGTGCACATACACAAAACTCTAAATACAGAAATGGTCTTTATTTTGTAGATTATCAAAAACATGTCATGATAAAAGATATCCCCCTGATATGGACCCTTTTCGCCCAGTGGGAAAATAAGTTAACATCGATCCGTTGTGGCAAAAGAGGACAATATCTGAGTTAAATATAGAGATAAATATGATTTCTTTCTTTCAGCATCTTAAGAGAATGTGAATGTGCAGGTAGATACCGTCCGTGCTAAACTGCTGACGGCAGTATGTGTTGTTTTAGTGTTTCTTTGAGGTTTGGTACGCCAACTGGTTTTGCGTGACAGTGTTGATGACCTCAGCACACTGTGGGCTGTCAGACTGCGCGGTGAATTAAATATCTTCTGACAACAGAGCCGAGCCGTGAGGGACTGGTGACATTCAGTAGGGAACCACAGCAGCTGGTGGGAAGGAGTCAAAACGTCTGTTCCAATGGCACCATTTCCCCTATACAGTGCACTACTTTTAATTAGGACCCACACGGCTCTAGTGGAAAGCGGTGTACTACGTAAGGAATAGAGTACATTTGAGACGCAATCAAAGCCCTCTGCGCTGGTTCGTTTCATGCCAATCTTCCTCAGTCTTCCTTTACATGCGACCCAAATGGAACACTTTCCCTTAAATAGAGTGCCTATTCACCCATAGGGCTTTGGTTACAAGTAGCGCCCTATGTAAGGAATAGGGTGGCCTTGTCTTACTAGCATAGGAGCGATATGCAGCATAACATACAGGAGCTGCACCATTTCCTTATTGACCTTATTCAAATGTGATTAAGTATTTGACGTGTGTGCTTTATTGACCTCTATAGGAGCGATATCCAGCATAACATAGTGACACCATTTCCTTATTGACCTTGAGCATTCTTCTCTCCTTGTCCCCATGGCAACCTCTGTTCTGTTTGCTCAGGGTCAGAGGAACAAACAACTCGTAACAGGATTGTTACAGGATGATTCCCAAATGGCACCCTATTGCCTTTATAGTGCAATATGTGGAATAGGGTGCAATTTAGAATGTAACATACGTTTAAGTTTTTCATTTGTTTTGGGGCAGAATTTTGTGAGGTGTTATATGTTGTTGGAGGTGTGTCTTGGTTAGATAAGATTGGAAAATGCTGCCCTCATCAATCTGCCAACCTAGGCGGCCGCCCGGGAAGCCCTGAACCTGCCTAATAGGCGGGCCAGCCCTGAACCTGCCTAATAGGAGGCCCTGATCCTGCCTAATTGACAGGGCAGCCCTGATCCTTCCTAATGGGAGGCCCTGATCCTGCCTAATTGACAGGACAGCCCTGATCCTTCCTAATAAGAGGCCCTGATCCTGCCTAATTGACAGGACAGCCCTGATCCTGCCTAATTGACAGGACAGCACTGATCCTTCCTAATGGGAGACCTTGATCCTGCCTAATGGGCAGAATGACCCTGATCCTGCCTAATTGACAGGACAGCCCTAATCCTTCCTAATTGGTGGGCCTGATCCTGCCTAATGGGCAGAACGACACTGATCCTGCCTAATGGGCAGACCTGATCCTGCCTAATGGGCATCCCTGATCCTGCCTAATGGGCAGAACGACCCAGATCCTGCCTAATGGGCAGAACGACCCTGATCCTGTCTAATGGGCAGAACGACCCTGATCCTGCCTAATGGGCAGAACGACCCTGTTCCTTCCTAATGGGCAGAACAACCCTGATCCTTCCTAATGGGCGAGGCCGATCCTTCCTGATGGGCAAGGCTGATCCTTCCTGATGGGTGAGTCTGATCCTTCCTAATGGGTGAGTCTGATCCTTCCTAATGGGTGAGTCTGATCCTTCCTGATGGGTGAGTCTGATCCTTCCTAATGGGTGAGTCTGATCCTTCCTGATGGGTGAGTCTGATCCTTCCTGATGGGTGAGTCTGATCCTTCCTGATGGGTGAGTCTGATCCTTCCTGATGGGTGAGTCTGATCCTTCCTGATGGGTGAGTCTGATCCTTCCTGATGGGCAGAACGACCCTGATCCTTCCTGATGGGTGAGTCTGATCCTTCCTGATGGGCAGAACGACCCTGATCCTTCCTGATGGGTGAGTCTGATCCTTCCTGATGGGTGAGTCTGATCCTTCCTGATGGGCAGAACGACCCTGATCCTTCCTGATGGGTGAGTTTGATCCTTCCTGATGGGCAGAACGACCCTGATCCTTCCTGATGGGTGAGTCTGATCCTTCCTGATGGGTGAGTCTGATCCTTCCTGATGGGCAGAACGACCCTGATCCTTCCTGATGGGTGAGTCTGATCCTTCCTGATGGGCGAGGCTGATCCTTCCTGATGGGTGAGTCTGATCCTTCCTGATGAGTGAGGCTGATCCTTCCTAATGGGCAGAACGACCCTGATCCTTCCTGATGGGCGAGGCTGATCCTTCCTGATGAGTGAGTCTGATCCTTCCTGATGGGCGAGGCTGATCCTTCCTAATGGGTGAGTCTGATCCTTCCTGATGGGCGAGATTGATCCTTCCTGATGGGCGAGTCTGATCATTCCTGATGGGCGAGTCTGATCCTTCCTAATGGGTGAGTCTGATCCTTCCTAATGGGTGAGTCTGATCCTTCCTGATGGGTGAGTCTGATCCTTCCTAATGGGTGAGTCTGATCCTTCCTGATGGGTGAGTCTGATCCTTCCTGATGGGTGAGTCTGATCCTTCCTGATGGGTGAGGCTGATCCTTCCTGATGGGTGAGTCTGATCCTTCCTGATGAGTGAGGCTGATCCTTCCTAATGGGCAGAACGACCCTGATCCTTCCTGATGGGCGAGGCTGATCCTTCCTGATGAGTGAGTCTGATCCTTCCTGATGGCCGAGGCTGATCCTTCCTAATGGGTGAGTCTGATCCTTCCTGATGGGCGAGGCTGATCCTTCCTGATGGGCGAGTCTGATCATTCCTGATGGGCGAGTCTGACCCTTCCTAATGGTTGAGTCTGATCCTTCCTGATGGGTGAGTCTGATCCTTCCTGTTGGGCGATGCTGATCCTTCCTGATGGGCGAGGCTGATCCTTCCTGATGGGCGAGTCTGATCCTTCCTAATGGTTGAGTCTGATCCTTCCATATGGGAGAGGCTGATTCTTCCTGATGGCCAATCCTAACAGTAGATCCAGATGTCCAGTGTTGATATCCTCCCCCTGAAGTCATTAGCTCTCATTTATCCAAACCCTCTTGTTTTCTTTCTTCTGTCAATTTAATTAGCTATTATACATTATATTTCACAAGAGACACAAGAGAGGAACGTTTTATTGGAGTAGGACTCTCAAAGGATTGAGCTAATTAATGAAACAAATTAAAGTATTTTATCTCAAAGAAGGACAAAGGACTTATTTCCCCCCTTCCTGGAACAAAGTGTCCAACTTCAATCACCTTAAAGCTATTCAGCGTGGTCTGGGGTAATGGTATAGTAACGATAGATCTCACTGTGGCACAGTAAGTTGTTGCGTTTGAACGTATGTGATTGTCTGGACAGTTCTGGGCCATCTCAGGTATCTAGTGTGAAACAGAGCAGAGGCGGTACATTATGCCAGCCAAGCCTCAGGGCTTCACATGCAATTGATCAGGGAAATAACGTGTCATTGTCACCATTACAACAACAGATGAACTGCATTAAACACTAAGCTGTAAGTGTATGCAGGTCTGAAGCAAGAAAACAAAGGATATTCACATGAGCACCATAATGCCTACTTCACCCATGCTCTACCAAGGTTTTCCAGCACACAGCTTTGACCTACTACAGTAGCTATGCTGTTCTAGTGTACTTCAATAATAATGTCATACAGACAGACAGACAGACAGACAGACAGACAGACAGACAGACAGACAGACAGACAGACAGACAGGCAGACAGGCAGGCAGGCAGGCAGGCAGACAGACAGACAGACAGACAGACAGACAGACAGACAGACAGACAGACAGACAGACAGACAGACAGACAGACAGACAGACAGACAGACAGACAGACAGACAGACAGACAGACAGACATGTGTGTGTGGTCAGAGTGAAGCCAGGCTAATGGGACAGAAAGAGTTTCAGGTATCCTGACTAAGTGCCATTTAAATGACATTTTTTCGCCACAGTTTACAGATGAGCATTTCATTAATGCTTGACATAGTGCATTATCAAACTGAGTGAAAGAAATATAATACCGAAGGCTCATTTTTGCCGCCGGCGCTCCTCAATCTCCTGGTTTCAGAGGGAGGTCATTGTGATGAAGGTCATTGACCACATCAGGTTTTTAACGTGAAACGAGAGTGGCGCTTTTTCCTTCCTAACGTTTCAGAGGTAGAGTAAGAGCAGAACACACCGTGAGCCTCTGTCACTACCAGGCACTTCTGGAGGATGCAACACTAGCTGTGCCGACAGAACCTGACAGCTCCTACCTCCAGCTCCCACCTCCAGCTCCCACCTCCAGCTCCCACCTCCAGCTCCCACCTCCATCTGCTACCTTCAGCTCCCACCTCCATCTGCTACCTCCAGCTCCCACCTCCAGCTCCCACCTCCATCTGCTACCTCCAGCTCCCACCTTCCAGCTCCCACCTCCATCTGCTACCTCCAGCTCCCACCTCCATCTGCTACCTCCAGCTCCCACCTCCAGCTCCCACCTCCATCTGCTACCTCCAGCTCCCACCTCCAGCTCCCACCTCCATCTGCTACCTCCAGCTCCCACCTCCAGCTCCCACCTCCATCTGCTACCTCCAGCTCCCACCTCCATCTGCCACCTCCAGCTCCTATCTCCATCTGCTACCTCCAACTCCTACCTCCAGCCCCTACCTCCAGCTCCTACCTCCTGTCTCCTACCTCCAGCTCCTACCTCCAGCTCCTACCTCCTGTCTCCTACCTCTGTCTCCTACCTCCAGCTCCTACCTCTGTCTCCTACCTCTGGATCCTACCTCCTGTCTCCTACCTCCTGTCTCCTACCTCCAGCTCCTACCTCCGTCTCCTACCTCTGTCTCCTACCTCTGTCTCCTACCTCCAGCTCCTACCTCCTGTCTCCTACCTCCTGTCTCCTACCTCCTGTCTCCTACCTCCAGCTCCTACCTCCTGTCTCCTACCTCCTGTCTCCTACCTCCAGCTCCTACCTCCAGCTCCTACCTCCTGTCTCCTACCTCCAACTCCTACCTCCAGCTCCTACCTCCAGCTCCTACCTCCTGTCTCCTACCTCCTGTCTACTACCTCCAGCTCCTACCTCCAGCTCCTACCTCCAGCTCTTACCTCCAGCTCCTACCTCCTGTCTCCTACCTCCAACTCCTACCTCCAACTCCTACCTCCAGCTCCTACCTCCTGTCTCCTACTTCCAGCTCCTACCTCCTGTCTCCTATGTCTCCTACCTCCTGTCTCCTACCTCCTGTCTCCTACCTCCAGCTCCTACCTCCTGTCTCCTACCTCCAGCTCCTACCTCCAGCTCCTACCTCCTGTCTCCTACCTCTGTCTCCTACCTCCAGTTCCTACCTCCAGCTCCTACCTCCTGTCTCCTACCTCCAGCTCCTACCTCTGTCTCCTACCTCCTGTCTCCTACCTCCTGTCTCCTACCTCCAGCTCCTACCTCCTGTCTCCTACCTCTGTCTCCTACCTCCTGTCTCCTACCTCCAGCTCCTACCTCCTGTCTCCTACCTCTGTCTCCTACCTCCTGTCTCCTACCTCCTGTCTCCTACCTCCAACTCCTACCTCCAGCTCCTACCTCCTCATCCCCACTGCTTCTTCTGTCCCCTTCCCACTACTGCCTTTGTCCCCGTCCCCACTGCTGTGTTCGTCTCAGCCACTAGAAACCTGGCTTCATCTCTGGGGATATCTCATCACATGCAGCCAGGGTTTGAGGCTGGAGGCTGGATCAGCTCTCCCATCCCAACAGGCAGTGAGACTGGGTCTGACATGAACAGAGACAGAGAGAGGTAGAGGCAGGATCTGAGGATCCCTGGCAGCAGCCAGCGGTATCATGTGTCAGTTAAAAGGCCTGGCCATCTGGAGACTGTGTTGATACAGTTTTTGGTATTTTATTAGGATCCCCATTAGCTGTTGCGAAAGCAGCAGCTACTCTTCCTGTGGTCCACACAGAACATGAAACATGACATAATTTAGAACATTAATAGACAAGAACAGCTCAAGGACAGAACTACATACATTTAAAAATGGCACACATAGCGGCACACACATTTGGGATTTTCAACACATGAATGTTTCTCACAAAGAGAAGAAGTGGTGCAGTCAGTCTCTCCTCAACTCTTAGCCAAGAGAGACTGGCAGCATAGTATTTATATTAGCACTCTGATTAC
Source organism: Oncorhynchus mykiss (assembly GCF_013265735.2). Classification (NCBI taxonomy): domain Eukaryota; kingdom Metazoa; phylum Chordata; class Actinopteri; order Salmoniformes; family Salmonidae; genus Oncorhynchus; species Oncorhynchus mykiss. The sequence goes on along the minus strand of NC_048576.1, from coordinate 3,867,644 downwards.
AAAGACAAGCAAGACATGCCACTCTGTTCTGGGCCAGCTGCAGCTTAACTAGGTCTTTCATTGCAGCACTGGACCACATGACTGGGCAATAATCAAGGTAAGACACAACTAGAGCCTACAGGACTTGCTTTGTGGGGTGTGCTGTCAAAAAAGCAGAGCACCTCTTTTTTTTACGGACAGATCTCTCCCCGTCTTTACAACCATTAAATCTACATTATAATTTTTGACCATGACAGTTCACAATCTATGGTAACATCAAGTAATTTAGTCTTCTCAACTTGTTCAACAGCCACACGATTCATTACCAGATTCAGCTAAGGTCTAGCTTAGGGAATGATTTGTCCCAAATACGATGCTCTTAGTTTTAGAGATGTTCAGGACCAGTTTATTACTGACCATCTTGAACAAGGGTAACTTCAAGGGTACTGTCAGAGGCGCGTGACCAGAAAGCTAGCTACAGTTTGTTATCCTCCTGTATTGATTTTTATAGTAATTTATTTTAATTTGGCGCTCTGCATTTTCACTGGCTTTTGGCCAGGTGGGACGCGACCGTCTACCTATGTTAGAGAGGTTAAAATGTTGTGGTCATTGGGTTAAAATACAGTCAATCAACGAAACAGCGGGCAAATCATTGGTGCACAATGATGTCATTACTTGTTGTCTTCAAATCGGTTTCTTTCAGTCAATACGTCCCACGAAATGACCCATCAGGTTTGGTTGTGTTACAAACAATGAAATCAAACATGTCTGGAACAGTGTCGTGGAAATTTCCTCTATTTACCAAATCATGAGCGCAAACCACAACACAAATCAGAGTTAGTTATCAAAGTCCATCTTTAATTATATGAGCTCTATCACAACCCTGTGACTCTCAGATCAATTCAGTGTCTATCAATGAATTCTCTGAGAGCCCCCTTACATTGCAACTGAGATCCTTTAATAGCAAATAACACACATAGTCAGACAGCATAGACATAATAAATCGTTCAGCTTTGTCTCCTTACTCAAACCCAGAACCATAAACCAATCCTCCATATCAACAGGCATATATCAAATTGTAATTTAGATACAACCAATTCTAAATACAACCAATCCTGGACAAGCTCACGGGGAGCATAGACTGATTCCAGACACTGCCATCCTCCTCTCCCCGATGGGAAAAGTAGGGAGTGACTGGCACACAGACACAGTGGAGCAAAGGATATGTTTACACATGATGACACCTTGACCTCTCCCCTCTCTGCGGCCCATGCAACTTAGTCTTGACATAGAACAGATAACTGCCAATGGCCACCACTATAGTACAACAAAATACATCCTTATGAGAAACAACTCATAAGCATATCATGAAAATAAAACATCTTATCTATGTTACCCACCAATTCTGATTTTTCCCCAACAACAGTCACGTCCTGTGTGTGTATTTACCTCGAGTGTGTTGTTGAAAATGTAATGAGACTGAATTCACGACACAAGCGGTTCACAAAATCTTTCGTGTTAGGCTCTAAAAAAGGATTTGATCAAACAATAGACCATTCATTGTGTAACAATGAGCATTGGGATTGCAAACAGATGAAGATCGTCAAAGGTAAACAATTTATTTTATTGCAGTTTGTGATTTTGTTACGCCTGTGCTGGTTGAAATAGTTGTTTTTTATGGGGCTCAATCCTCAGATAATCGCATTGTATTCTTTCGCAGTAAATCCTTTTTAAAATCTGACAACGCAGTTGGATTAGCAAGATTCAAGGCTTTCGACCCATGTGAGACAGTTGTATTTTCATGAATGTTTAATATGACTATTTATGTAGTGATCACCGTTTGTTGTCTACTTTTGTCACGTTCTGACCTCTATTTCTGTTGTTTTGTATTTATTTAGTATGGTCAGGGTGTGAGTTGGGTGGGCAGTCTATGTTTGTTTTTCTATGTTTTGGGGCATTTCTATGTTTTCGGCCTAGTATGGTTCTCAATCAGAGGCAGGTGTCATTAGTTGTCTCTGATTGAGAATCATACTTAGGTAGCCTGGGTTTCACTGTGTGTTTGTGGGTGATTGTTCCTGTCACTGTGTTTGTCGTCACAGGATAGGACTGTTTTGCGTTCTCACATTTCTTGTTTTCGTTAGTTTGTTCATGTGTAGTGATTTATTAAAATATGAACAACCACCACGCTGCGCTTTGGTCCGCTTCTCCTCCTCCTACAGACGAACGCCCTTACAGAATCACCCACCACAACAGGACCAAGCAGCGTGTCAACAGGCAGGAGCAGCAGGAGAAGCAACAGCGGCAGCAGGAGATACGTAGTAAGGAATTCTGGACATGGGAGGAAATCCTCGACGGGAGAGGACCCTGGGCTAAGCCAGGAGAATATTGCCGCCCCAAGGCCGAGCTGGAGGCAGCAAAAGCAGAGAGGTTGGCGAAGCAAGCACGGCGGCGCAGACGGAAGCCCGAGAGTCACCCCCAAAAATTTATTGGGGGGGGGCACAGGGGGAGTGTGGCAGAGTCAGGAGTCAGACCTGAGCCAACTCCCCCCGTTTATCGTGAGGAGCCAAGGAGGAGCTCAGAACCAGAGCTGGTGTTGGAGGTGAGCGAAGCAGAGACTGTGAAGGAGTTAATGGGGAAATTGGAGGAGAGTGATATGAGGGACTTGCTGGTTTGGTGCATGAGGCACGACATTCGCCCGACGGAGCGTGTCAGGGATTTAATGGCACCGGGGTCAGCTCTCCATACTCATCCTGAGGTGCGTGCGAGGGGTCTGGTGAAGACTGTGCCAGCCTCACGCACCAGGCCTCCTGTGCATCTCCCTAGCCTTGCACGTCCTGTGCCATCTCAGCACTACAGTGCTCCTAGCAGTGCTAACTGTGGCGGGCGTGGTGCTGGTCAGGCACCGTGTTATGCAGTTGTGCGCACGGTGTCCCCAGTACGCGTGCTTAGCCCGGTGCGCTACATCCCAGCTCCCCACATCTGCCGGGCTAGGGTGAAGATCCAGCCAGGGCGGTTGGTGCCAGCCCTGCTCTCAAGATCTCCAGTACGCCTTCACGGCCCGGTCTATCAGTCACCACCTCCACGCACCAGTCCTCCGGTGGCAGCCCCCCGTACCAGGCTGTCTCTCCGGCCCATCCTTACAGGGGCTTCCTCCTCTCCAGCGCTGCCGGAGCCTCACACGTGTCCGGCGCCTCTGCCGGAGCCTCTCGCCTGTCCGGCGCCGCTGCCGGAGCCTCCCGCCTGTCCGGCGCCTCTGCCGGAGCCTCCCGCCTGTCCGGCGCCGCTGCCGGAGCCTCCCGCCTGTCCGGCGCCTCTGCCGGAGCCTCCCGCCTGTCCGGCGCCGCTGCCGGAGCGTCCCGCCTGTCCGGCGCCTCTGCCGGAGCCTCCCGCCTGTCCGGCGCCTCTGCCGGAGCCTCCCGCCTGTCCGGCGCCGCTGCCGGAGCCTCCCGCCTGTCCGGCGCCTCTGCCGGAGCCTCCCGCCTGTCCGGCGCCTCTGCTGGAGCCTCCCGCCTGTCCGGCGCCGCTGCCGGAGTCTCCCGCCTCTCCGGCGCTACCAGGGCCTTCCTCTTCTCCAGCGTTGCCGGAGCTTCCCGTCTGCCCAGCGCCAGCTGAGCTTCCCGTCTGCCCAGCGCCGCCAGTGCCGCCCGTCTGCCAGGAGCCGCCAGTGCCGCCCGTCTGCCAGGAGCCGCCAGTGCCGCCCGTCTGCCAGGAGCCGCCAGTGCCGCCCGTCAGCCAGGGGCCGCCAGTGCCGCCAGTCAGCCAGGGGCCGCCAGTGCCGCCAGTCAGCCAGGGGCCGCCAGTGCCGCCAGTCAGCCAGGGGCCGCCAGTGCCGCCAGTCAGCCAGGGGCCGCCACTGCCGCCAGTCAGCCAGGGGCCGCCAGTGCCGCCAGTCAGCCAGGAGCCGCCAGTGCCGCCAGTAAGCCAGGGGCCGCCAGTAAGCCAGGGGCCGCCAGTGCCGCCAGTCAGCCAGGGGCCGCCAGTAAGCCAGGGGCCGCCAGTGCCGCCAGTCAGCCAGGGGCCGCCAGTGCCGCCAGTCAGCCAGGGGCCGCCAGTGCCGCCAGTCAGCCAGGGGCCGCCAGTGCCGCCAGTAAGCCAGGGGCCGCCAGTAAGCCAGGGGCCGCCAGTGCCGCCAGTCAGCCAGGGGCCGCCAGTAAGCCAGGGGCCGCCAGTGCCGTCAGTCAGCCAGGGGCCGCCCGAGCAGCTGCCCCTCTGTCCAGAGCAGCTGTCGCCCCTCTGTCCCAAGCTGCTGCCGCCCCTCTGTCCCGAGCAGCTGTCCCTCTGTCCCGAGCAGCTGTCCCTCTGTCCCGAGCAGCTGCCCCTCTGTCCCGAGCTGCTGCCCCTCTGTCCCGAGCAGCTGCCGCCCCTCTGTCTCGAGCAGCTATCGCCCCTCTGTCCCGAGCTGCTATCGCCCCTCTGTCCCGAGCAGTTGTCCCTCTGTCCCGAGCAGCTGCTTCACCTCGGTCCCGAGCTGCCCCTCTGTCCCGAGCAGCCCCTCTGTCCAGTGGGGTCATTGAGAGGGGTGGCCATGGTGAGTAAGCCAGGGAGGCGGACAATAAGGCGGACTAAGACAATGGTGAAGTGGGGTCCGCGTCCCGCACCAGAGCCGCCACCGCGGACAGACGCCCACCCAGACCCTCCCCTATAGGTCAAGGTTTTGCGGCCGGAGTCCGCACCTTTGGGGGGGGGTACTGTCACGTTCTGACCTCTATTTCTGTTGTTTTGTATTTATTTAGTATGGTCAGGGCGTGAGTTGGGTGGGCAGTCTATGTTTGTTTTTCTATGTTTTGGGGCATTTCTATGTTTTCGGCCTAGTATGGTTCTCAATCAGAGGCAGGTGTCATTAGTTGTCTCTGATTGAGAATCATACTTAGGTAGCCTGGGTTTCACTGTGTGTTTGTGGGTGATTGTTCCTGTCACTGTGTTTGTCGTCACAGGATAGGACTGTTTTGCGTTCTCACATTTCTTGTTTTCGTTAGTTTGTTCATGTGTAGTGATTTATTAAAATATGAACAACCACCACGCTGCGCTTTGGTCCGCTTCTCCTCCTCCTACAGACGAACGCCCTTACAACTTTCATCCCACTACCAGGTTCACCGAGAGGTTAAAGAAAACCTTCTGAGAAAGTTGGCTATCAATCCACAATATGGCAGAGGTTGAAAAGCCATAACACATTAGTTTTCTCAACAACAGGTTATGGTCAATAATATCAAAGGCTGCACTGAAATCTAACTGTACCGCTCCCACAATCATTATATTATCAACTTCTTTCAACCAATCATCAGGCATTTGTGTCAGTGCAGTACATGTTGAGTGCCCTTCTCTATAAGCATGCTGAAAGTCTGTTGTTAATTTGTTTACAGCGAAATAGCATTGTATTTGTTCATACACAATTGCTACAACACTTTGCTAAGAGCTGGCAGCAAGCTGATCGGTCTGCTATTAGAAGCTGTAAATGCTGCTTTGCCACTCTTGGGTATTGGAATTACTTTGGCTTCCCTCCAGGCCAGAGACAAACACCTTCCTCTAGATTAAAGATATGACAGATAGGAGTGGCTATAGAGTCAGAATTTTTTTTTAACAAGGCAAGTCAGTTAAGAACAAATTCTTATTTACAACGACAGCCTACCCCGGCCAAACCTGGACGACGCTGGGCCAATTCTGTGCCGCCCAATGGGCACACAATTGTCCAGGCTTCATGTGAAGAATCTGCAATTCCATCCACAACAATGTTGTTCTGCTTTGATTGTCCCTCGAGATAATCTGATTCCTCTGTCATCGTTAACATGGATTCACATACTGAACTGATGTCCTCTCTCAATGACTTACAGATCGCTGTCATCTTGTCGTTCTCCTGTTTAAATTCATCCTTCTGAGCCTGGGAGAACTACATACAGTTCTTCTGGTCCTTGACCTCTCTGGTCATCAAATCAAAAATCTAATTAAATGTGTTTGTCAAGTGCGCCGAATACAACAGGTGTAGGTAGACCTTACCATGAAATGCTTACTGACAAGCCCTTAACCAACAGGTGTAGGTAGACCTTACCATTAAATGCTTACTGACAAGCCCTTAACCAACAGGTGTAGGTAGACCTTACCATGAAATGCTTACTGACAAGCCCTTAACCAACAGGTGTAGGTAGACCTTACCATGAAATGCTTACTGACAAGCCCTTAACCAACAGGTGTAGGTAGACCTTACCATGAAATGCTTACTGACAAGCCCTTAACCAACAGGTGTAGGTAGACCTTACCATGAAATGCTTACTGACAAGCCCTTAACCAACAGGTGTAGGTAGACCTTACCATGAAATGCTTACTGACAAGCCCTTAACCAACAGGTGTAGGTAGACCTTACCATGAAATGCTTACTGACAAGCCCTTAACCAACAGGTGTAGGTAGACCTTACCATGAAATGCTTACTGACAAGCCCTTAACCAACAGGTGTAGGTAGATCTTACCATGAAATGCTTACTGACAAGCCCTTAACCAACAGATGTAGGTAGACCTTACCATGAAACGCTTACTTACAAGCCCTTAACCAACAGGTGTAGGTAGACCTTACCATGAAATGCTTACTTACAAGCCCTTAACCAACAGGTGTAGGTAGACCTTACCATGAAATGCTTACTTACAAGCCCTTAACAAACAATGCAGTTCAAGAAAGAGTTAATTAAGAAAGTATTTTAATGTAAAAGACTGGGTGTTCCGGTACCGCTTGCAGTGTTCCGGTACTGCTTGTCATGTTCTGGTACTGCTTGCCGTGTTCCGGTACCGCTTGCCGTGTTCTGTACCGCTTGCCGTGTTCCGGTACCGCTTGCCGTGTTCTGGTACCGCTTGCCGTGTTCCGGTACCGCTTGCCATGTTCTGGTACCGCTTGGTGTTCTGGTATCGCTTGGTGTTCTGGTACCGCTTGCCGTGTTCTGGTACCGCTTGCCGTGTTCCAGTACCGCTTGCCGTGTTCCGGTACCGCTTGTCGTGTTCTGGTACCGCTTGCCGTGTTCCGGTACCGCTTGCCGTGTGGTAGCAGAGAGAACAGTCTATGACCTGGGTGACTGGAGTCTATGACCATTTTTTGGGCCTTTCTCTGACACCGGCTAGTATATAGGTCCTGGATGGCAGGAAGCTTGGCCCCAGTGATGTACTGGGAAGTTCGCACTACCCTCTGTAGCGCCTTGCGATCAGCTTTTCAGTCTCCTGATGGGGAAAAGGTGTTGTCGTGCCCTCTTCATTACTGTCCTGGTGTGTTTGAGCCATGATAGTTTGTTGGTGAAGTGGACCCCAAAGAACTTGAAACTCTCGACCCGCTCCACTACAGCCCGTCAATGTGAATGGGGGCCTGTTCAGCCCGCCTTTTCCTGTAATCCACTATCATCTCCTTTGTCTTGCTCACGTTGCGAGAGAGGTCGTTGTCCTGGCACCACACTGCCAGGTCTCTGACCTCGTCACCATGGGCTGTATCATCATTGTTGGTGATCAGGCCCCACTGTTGTGTCGTCAGCAAACTTAATGATGGTTTTGGGCACTATGGTGTTGAACGATGAGCTGTTGTCCAGGTGGGAAAGGGCAGTGCGGAGTGCGATCAAGATGGCTTCATCTGTGAATCTGTTGGAGCAGTATGTGAATTGGAGTGGGTCTAGGGTTTCCAGGATGATGGTTGACTCCACCAGGACAAAACACTTGAATCTATTTTCTTATTGTTTTAACAACTGCTTGACTAATTATTTCTGTTCATTTAAAAGATCCTTCACTTGTGACAGAGCGACACCACTTTCCTCAACAATACTCCCACTGGCTTTGGTCTTTGTCATGGTAGCAACGTAGGCTACGATGTTACTCCTCACCGTGGTCATGGTAGCAACGTAGGCTACGCTGTTACTCCTCGCCGTTGTCATGGTAGCAACGTAGGCTACGATGTTACTCCTCGCCGTTGTCATGGTAGCAACGTAGGCTACGCTGTTACTCCTCGCCGTTGTCATGGTAGCAATGTAGGCTAGGCTGTTACCAGTGGAGGAGCTAGAGGTTTATACATGGGCTGGACAGGGGGTGGCCAAAGCTAGTTCAGGGGGTCCATAGACCATGACAGAACATTACTTTGTAACCCTAACCTGGCATCTGAGGAGCATGAATGAATCCTATGATTGCTGATTAGAGGTAGAAGTGATAATTCACTGAACCCGGAGTTCTTCAATGTAGCAGATAGTGGGGTCCATAAGGGTTACTTCACTAGAATTCAATGTGACAGAGAGTGGGGTCCATAAGGGTTACTTCACTAGAATTCAATGTGGCAGATACTGAAGTCCATAAGGGTTACTTCACTAGAATTCAATGTGAGGTCCATAAGGGTTACTTCACTAGAATTCAATGTGAGGTCCATAAGGGTTACTTCACTAGAATTCAATGTGAGGTCCATAAGGGTTACTACACTAGAATTCAATGTGCCAGATAGTGAGGTCCATAAGGGTTACTTCACTAGAATTCAATGTGCTAGATAGTGAGGTCCATAAGGGTTACTACACTAGAATTCAATGTGCCAGATAGTGAGGTCCATAAGGGTTACTTCACTAGAATTCAATATGCCAGATAGTGGGGTCCATAAGGGTTACTACACTAGAATTCAATGTGCCAGATAGTGAGGTCCATAAGGGTTACTACACTAGAATTCAATGTGCCAGATAGTGAGGTCCATAAGGGTTACTTCACTAGAATTCAATGTGCCAGATAGTGAGGTCCATAAGGGTTACTACACTAGAATTCAATGTGCCAGATAGTGAGGTCCATAAGGGTTACTACACTATAATTCAATGTGAGGTCCATAAGGGTTACTTCACTAGAATTCAATGTGCCAGATAGTGAGGTCCATAAGGGTTACTTCACTAGAATTCAATGTGCCAGATAGTGAGGTCCATAAGGGTTACTTCACTAGAATTCAATGTGAGGTCCATAAGGGTTACTTCACTAGAATTCAATGTGCCAGATAGTGAGGTCCATAAGGGTTACTTCACTAGAATTCAATGTGAGGTCCATAAGGGTTACTACACTAGAATTCAATGTGAGGTCCATAAGGGTTACTACACTAGAATTCAATGTGAGGTCCATAAGGGTTACTACACTAGAATTCAATGTGCCAGATAGTGAGGTCCATAAGGGTTACTTCACTAGAATTCAATGTGCCAGATAGTGAGGTCCATAAGGGTTACTACACTAGAATTCAATGTGCCAGATAGTGAGGTCCATAAGGGTTACTTCACTAGAATTCAATGTGCCAGATAGTGGGGTCCATAAGGGTTACTACACTAGAATTCAATGTGCCAGATAGTGAGGTCCATAAGGGTTACTACACTAGAATTCAATGTGCCAGATAGTGAGGTCCATAAGGGTTACTTCACTAGAATTCAATGTGCCAGATAGTGAGGTCCATAAGGGTTACTACACTAGAATTCAATGTGCCAGATAGTGAGGTCCATAAGGGTTACTACACTATAATTCAATGTGAGGTCCATAAGGGTTACTTCACTAGAATTCAATGTGCCAGATAGTGAGGTCCATAAGGGTTACTTCACTAGAATTCAATGTGCCAGATAGTGAGGTCCATAAGGGTTACTTCACTAGAATTCAATGTGAGGTCCATAAGGGTTACTTCACTAGAATTCAATGTGCCAGATAGTGAGGTCCATAAGGGTTACTTCACTAGAATTCAATGTGAGGTCCATAAGGGTTACTACACTAGAATTCAATGTGAGGTCCATAAGGGTTACTACACTAGAATTCAATGTGAGGTCCATAAGGGTTACTACACTAGAATTCAATGTGCCAGATAGTGAGGTCCATAAGGGTTACTTCACTAGAATTCAATGTGCCAGATAGTGAGGTCCATAAGGGTTACTACACTAGAATTCAATGTGCCAGATAGTGAGGTCCATAAGGGTTACTTCACTAGAATTCAATGTGCCAGATAGTGGGGTCCATAAGGGTTACTACACTAGAATTCAATGTGCCAGATAGTGAGGTCCATAAGGGTTACTACACTAGAATTCAATGTGCCAGATAGTGAGGTCCATAAGGGTTACTTCACTAGAATTCAATGTGCCAGATAGTGAGGTCCATAAGGGTTACTACACTAGAATTCAATGTGCCAGATAGTGAGGTCCATAAGGGTTACTACACTAGAATTCAATGTGAGGTCCATAAGGGTTACTTCACTAGAATTCAATGTGCCAGATAGTGAGGTCCATAAGGGTTACTTCACTAGAATTCAATGTGCCAGATAGTGAGGTCCATAAGGGTTACTTCACTAGAATTCAATGTGAGGTCCATAAGGGTTACTTCACTAGAATTCAATGTGCCAGATAGTGAGGTCCATAAGGGTTACTTCACTAGAATTCAATGTGCTAGATAGTGAGGTCCATAAGGGTTACTTCACTAGAATTCAATGTGCCAGATAGTGAGGTCCATAAGGGTTACTTCACTAGAATTCAATGTGCCAGATAGTGAGGTCCATAAGGGTTACTACACTAGAATTCAATGTGCCACATAGTTCTCTAAAGTAACCCTCACCTCTGGTGTCCTGTAATGGGTCTGTAAGGGCACATACTAGATCCACAGCTCTTCCTGTAATGTGTCTGTAAGGGCACCTACTAGATCCACAGCCCTTCCTGTAATGTGTCTGTAAGGGCACCTACTAGATCCACAGCCCTTCCTGTAATGTGTCTGTAAAGGCACCTACTAGATCCACAGCTCTTCCTGTAATGTGTCTGTAAGGGCACCTACTAGATCCACAGCCCTTCCTGTAATGTGTCTGTAAGGGCACCTACTAGATCCACAGCCCTTCCTGTAATGTGTCTGTAAGGGCACCTACTAGATCCACAGTCCTTGCTAGGTCAAGAGATTTTGATTGGAGCATGTCAGAAAGACATTTTGCATCACCAAGAACTTTACAAAAGGTAACCAAAAGCCCGATGAAATGTAAATCTATCTGAGAAAGAAGGCCCCTTGCCTCCACTGATGTATCACCACTATTTTCAAGTGTGATATCCTGTAACACTCTCAGAACTGCAGGAAGCCTGCCCCTCAGATTACGGCATGCCATGTATCTGCAGGCCCACCTTACATCCGTAAGTCTCCGTAGTTCCCTGGGCTGCTGCTGTGGATATAGCTCTTTCTGAACTGCAAGCCACTTGAGATGAACGTGTGAGTCAGATACAACGTTATAAAACTTCTGCAGGAGAGTAAAAAAGTAAACTGTCTCAGGCACATTTTACAGCATAGACAAGAACCAAATTCAAACAATGTGATTACAGTGCCCTCAGCTCACAGCGGTTAATTTATTAATCTCTCCAGAAATAAGTCTCTCACTGTTATAGACCCCCCTCAGGTCCCAGCTGTGCCCTGGACACCATATGTGAATTGATTGCCCCCCATCTATCTTCAGAGTTCGTTCTGTTAGGTGACCTGGGATATGCACCCCGGCAGTCCTACAATCTAAGCTTGATGCCCTCAATCTCACACAAATTATCAAGGAACCCATCAGGTACAACCCTAAATCCGTAAACGTGGGCGCGCTCATAGATATTATCCTGACCAACTTACACCTCCAAATACACCTCTAATGTTTTCAATCAGTATCTCAGTGACCACTGCCTCAATGCCTGCATCCACTATGGGTCCGCAGTCACACGACCACCCCTCATCACTGTCAAACGTTCCCTAAAACACTTTTGTGAGCAGGCCTTTCTAATCGACCTGGCCCGGGTATCCCGTCAGTTGAGGATGCCTGGTTGTTCTTTAAAAGTGATTTCCTCACCATCTTAAATAAGCATGCACCATTCAAAAAATGTAGTACTAAGAATAGATATAGTCCTTGGTTCACTCCAGACCTGACTGACCTTGACCAGCACAAAAACATCATGTGGCGTACTGCGTTAGCATCGAATAGCCCCCGTGATATGCAACTTTTCAGGAAAGTCAGGAACCAATACACGCAGTCAGTCAGGAAAGCAAAGGCTAGCTTTTTTCAAGCAAAAATGTGCATCCTGTAGCTCTAACTCCAAAAAGTTCTGGGACACTGTAAAGTCCATGGAGAACAAGAGCACCTCCTCCAGGCTGTCCACGGCACTGAGGCTAGGAAACACTGTCACCACCGATAAATCCATGATAATCGAGAATTTCAAGAAGCATTTCTCTACGACTGGCCATGCTTTCCTCCTGGCTACCCCAAACCCGGGCAACAGCTCCGCACCCCCCGCAGCTACTTAAACCAAGCCTCCCCAGCTTCTCCTTCACCCAAACCCAGATAGCAGATTTCTGAAAGAGCTGCAAAACCTGGACCTGTACAAATCAGCTGGGCTAGACAATCTGGACCCTCTCTTTCTAACATTATCCGCCGCCATTGTTGCAACCCCTATTACCGGTTTGTTCAGCCTCTCTTTTGTATCCTCCAACATCCCTAACGATTGGAAAGCTGCCACCCCCTTTTCAAAGGGGGTGACATTCTAGACCCGAACTGTTTTAGACCTATATCCATCCTGCCCTGCCTTTCTAAAGATTTCAAATGTCAATAACCGTATTCTTATTGATAAACTCACCAGCCTTGGTCTCTCAAATGACTGCCTCGCCTGATTCACCAACTACTTCTCAGACAAAGTTCAGTGTGTCAAATCGGAGGGCCTGTTGTCCGGAACTCTGGCAGTTTCTATGGGGGTACCACAGGGTTTAATTCTCGGGCCGACTATTTTCTCTGTATATACAGTGAATGAATAATTTGTTAAAAAAGTTTGAAATAACCAATAAATGTCGTTCCACTTCATGATTGTGTCCCACTTGTTGTTGATTCTTCACAAAAAAATACAGTTTTATATCTTTATGTTTGAAGCCTGAAATGTGGCAAAGGGTCGCAAAGTTCAAGGGGGCCGAATACTTTCGCAAGGCACTGTATCAACGATTTCGCTCTTGCTGCGGGTGATTCCCTGTTCCACCTCTACGCAGATGACACAGTTCTGTATACATCTGGCCCTTCTTCGAACACGGTGTTAACTAACCTCCAAACGAGCTTCAATGCCATACAACACTCCTTCCGTGGCCTCCAACTGCTCTTAAACGCTAGTAAAACCAAATCCATGCTTTTCAACCGTTCGCTGCCTGCACCCGCCCGTCCTACTAGCATCACTACTCTGGACGGTTCTGACTTAGAATATGTGGACAACTACAAATACCTTGGTGTCTGGCTAGACTGTAAACTCTCCTTCCAGACTCATATAAAACATCTCTCATTCAAAATTAAATCTAGAATTGGCTTCCTATTTCGCAACAAAGCCTCCTTCACTCACGCCGCCTAGTAAAACTGACTATCCTACCGATCCTCCACTTCGGCGATGTCATTTACAAAATAGCCTCCAATACTCTACTCAGCAAACTGGAAGCAGTCTATCACAGCACCATCCGTTTTGTCACCAAATCCCCTTATACTACCCACCACAGCGACCTGTATACTCTAGTCGGCTGGCCCTCGCTACATATTAGCCGCCAGACCAACTGGCTCCAGGTCATCTATAAGTCTATGCTAGGTAAAGCTCCGTCGTATCTCAGCTCACTGGTCACGATAACAACACCCACCCGTAGCACGCGCTCCAGCAGGTATATCTCACTGGTCATCCCCAAAGCCAACACCTACTTTGGCTGCCTTTCCTTCCAGTTCTCTGCTGTCAGTGACTGGAACGAATTGGAAAAATCGCTGAAGCTGGAGACTTATATTTCCCTCACTAACTTTAAACATCAGCTATCTGAGCAGCTAACCGATCGCTGCAGCTGTACATAGTCCATCTGTAAATAGCCCACCTGTAAATATCTACCTACCTCATCTCCATATTTTTTTATTTACTTTTCTGCTCTTTTGCACACCAGTATCACTACTTGCACATCATCATCTGCTCATCTATCACACCAGTGTTTGCTAAGTTGTAATTACTTTGCTACTAAGGCCTATTTATTGCCTTACCTCCTCATGCCATTTGCACACACTGTATATAGACGTTCTTTTTTCTCTATTGTGTTATTGACTGTACGCATGTTTATTCCATGTGTAACTCTGTGTTGTTTGTGTCTTAACGCTTTGCTTTATCTTGGCCAGGTCGCAGTTGTAAATGAGAACTTGTTATCAACTCGTTTACCTGGTTAAATAAAGGTGAAATAAAAGAAAAAAATTAAAAGCAAATGCACATTTTTAGTCCGTGCAGACACACCAGAATGCTTTCCGCTCATGACAGATGCACCGTCACAGCCTTGAAACACAAGATCATTTATGTATTCCAGACCATGTTTTTCAAAGCAATCAATTATCATTTCTGTGAGACCTGCTGCATCTAAGCTTTCAGCTGACTGAAAGTGTAAAAGGCTGTCGTGGATGGCCTCGTTGTAATAGTACCTCACAACTAAAGACATTTCTTCTTTTTCTTTTTAAATATTTGGTTTCATCTGAAAATACACTGAAAACTTCACTTTATTTTACTTCTCTTATTAGTTCGCTCTGTACCATCTCAGCTAAGCCCTAAAGAACCTCCTTCTGGGTTTGTTGGCTTGTCTACTCAGCATTGCCACATGCATTCATCCTTTTCTCTACGAGACTCTTTTCCCTACGAGAATCTCGATGACCTCTCTGCTCTATATTTTGAGTAGCAGTTAATAGGAGCACCTCTGCAATTGTTTTAATGTAAAGTACAGTTTTCCTCCACTTTCTTCATTCATGACATCTAACATTGATGAGTTGCTGTCAATAGCCCTTTTATGCTGATTCCAAGCACACATAGCATTGATATGATGCTCTGCCTTCAAATGGAGCTTAAACCCAGAACCTTTAAACAGAGCCTTTTCCCAGTTACAAAAACCTGACTGTGATGTGAAGGCAGATACAGGTGTATTGGGCACAGAAAAATGCCCACAGGCGAAACAATAAGTCGAATCTTGACTTACAGAATATTGTCCTTTATACCAGGAGCTGTTGAAAGCCCTTTTCCTAGAACCATGCTGAGCTCTGGGAAATGTTTTCAAACGGCTGTACAGGACCCTCTTCTCTGGATCTTGTAATGTCTGAAATACACGCTGAATAATGTGTCATATTTCCATGGAAATGTATAATTAAGTGATCCACAAGATTAGATACTAACAGCTGCTAACTAAAATGTCTAGATTAAAGTATAGGCCTGGCCTACCATTGGGTCCTTTTGGAAAAGCACATCTGTTGCTTGATACAGTTGGGAGGGGCTCGATGACATCTCCTAGCAGCTCTGGCTCACTGTATTGCTCAGAGCCAGAGGTCTCTGTATCATCCCTACATTAGAATAACACAAAAACCATTAGTGTATATTCACAATAAAAATGCCACAGCCATCAAAACAAGAACACACATGAATCAACAACCAACATGCTATGCTAAGCAGCTACTGTATCAGTGGCAGCTAGGCTAGCTGCTACGCTAAGCAGCTACTGTATGAGTGGCAGCTAGGCTAGCTGCTACGCTAAGCAGCTACTGTATGAGTGGCAGCTAGGCTAGCTGCTACGCTAAGCAGCTACTGTATCAGTGGCAGCTAGGCTAGCTGCTACGCTAAGCAGCTACTGTATCAGTGGCAGCTAGGCTAGCTGCTACGCTAAGCAGCTACTGTATCAGTGGCATCTAGGCTAGCTGCTACGCTAAGAAGCTACTGTATCAGTGGCAGCTAGGCTAATTGCTACGCTAAGCAGCTCATCAGACATTTGGCCGTTTCGTGAACGGGGTTGTACCTTATAAACTGAGAGGTGAGTGTATACGAAATGTACAGGATCGAGCATTTAATTTAAGCTGCCATTATGGCGTTATGGCAACCACCAAGGGATGTTAAAATATCTACCGACCTAACTAGCTATCTGTCTAGGGATGGTTAAACAGCTGTGGGGGGTGGAATGATAATTACGGATTCATTGGCCATTCATGCCATTAGTGATCTGAAATGGGTTAGGGATCCAGATAGATAATACTCTGTCCATTTTGTCACCTGTTCAGACAGAACATCCTAGGGAAATCTACCTACCTAACCAGCTACCTGTATGTCTGGGGTGGTAATACAGCTCAGGGGGGTAGATAGATAATTAGGTCCATCGCTGGCCATTAATGTCATTAATACTTTGAGTAGATAGACGAGGGGAAAATTACACATATTTCCATGAACATGTTAATGTTGTGATGAGAGACAGCAATCTATTAAATTAGGACAGAGAGACGTGCATCGCCTGAGACCTCTAACGCAGGATGCCACCAGTGATCAGCATTCTGTGTAACTAACTAAGTCAGGGTCACACAGTGATCAGCCTTCTGTGTTACTAACTAAATCAGGGTCACACAGTGATCAGCCTTCAGTGTTACTAACTAAATCAGGGTCACACAGTGATCAGCCTTCTGTGTTACTAACTAAATCAGGGTCACACAGTGATCAGCCTTCTGTCTGTGTTACTAACTAAATCAGGGTCACACAGTGATCAGCCTTCTGTGTTACTAACTAAATCAGGGTCACAGAGTGTTTCTTGGAAGTCTTAAACACATCTACTTTGAAACAGAAGTCTCCACCTCACACACATGGTTATGGGTTTAAAATGCAGAAGACACCTCTACCATGTCAGATATATAGAGTTGACATGTATTACATGTTGAGTTTGCATCCCAATATTACACTTTATATACATCACAGAAGACTGAAATAACAAAACCGTTTTACACAAATACACTGGATTTCCGGCATATTTTTTTAAATAATGTTTATTATTGATGAAATTATTAAAAAATAGTAATTATATTCCACACATGAGGCCACTAGAGGGCAATTTAATCATTTGACCGCAGGAAATGGCCATGTCAACAGTTAACGGCCAGGGTTAAAGGGAGTAATAGTTTTGTGATATATGAGCCCCTGCCAGTAGGATCAGGAAACCCCAGGGAATAGAACAAGAGCCAAGGAGAGGGAGGGAACTGGCTGCCGTGTGTGTGTGTGTGTGTGTGTGTGTGTGTGTGTGTGTGTGTGTGTGTGTGTGTGTGTGTGTGTGTGTGTGTGTGTGTATGCATGTATACAGTAGCCTGCTCTGTCCCGCTACTGTCAGTTAAAGTAACCCTGAAGGACTCTGACTGAGTAGGCTCTTTGAACCTCTTCTCCTCTGTCATAATAACCTGGCAGCCACTTAGTTCAGGATTACTAGACCCTTCCCCTGAAGCATCGCACACTGTGTGCATCCCAAAAGGCACCCTATTCCCAGGCCTACATCGTGCACTACTTTTGACCAGGGCCTATTCCCAGGCCTATATCGTGCACTACTTTTGACCAGGGCCTATTCCCTGGCCTATATCGTGCACTATGCCAGTTGGGACTCTCCTTCGGCACTCCGGCCAATCTGAGGGTGACTCCGGCCAATCTGAGGGTGACTCCGGCCAATCTGAGGGTGACTCCGGCCAATCTGAGGGTGACTCCTGCCAATCTGAGGGTGACTCCGGCCAATCTGAGGGTGACTCCGGCCAATCTGAGGGTGACTCCGGCCAATCTGAGGGTGACTCCGGCCAATCTGAGGGTGACTCCGGCCAATCTGAGGGTGACTCCGGCCAATCTGAGGGTGACTCCGGCCAATCTGAGGGTGACTCCGGCCAATCTGAGGGTGACTCCTGCCACCCTCAGGGTGAACTGAAGTTATATTAGCATGTATAAGACAGCAAGGCCACCTTGATCCAGAGGGAGTCAGATATGGCCCTGGAACAACATCTCTTCTCCTGGTAGCAGGGTTTTTTAAAATACCATTTTATCCCCTCAGGTTTTGGACAATTATTTCATTAATGTGATGAAGTGACAGTCAGGACTGGGTAATGAATCTGCTGTGATGAGGTGACTGTCAGTACTGGGTAATGATACAGCTGTGATGAGGTGACTGTCTGTACTGGGTAATGGTACTGCTGTGATGAGGTGACTGTCAGTACTGGGTAATGATTCTGCTGTGATGAGGTGACTGTCAGTACTGGGTAATGATTCTGCTGTGATGAGGTGACAGTCAGTACTGGGTAATGGTACTGCTGTGATGAGGTGACTGTCAGTACTGGGTAATGGTACTGCTGTGATGAGGTGACTGTCAGGAATCTGTAATGGCACTGCTGTGATGAGGTGACTGTCAGTACTGGGTAATGGTACTGCTGTGATGAGGTGACTGTCAGTTCTGGGTAATGGTACAGCTGTGATGAGGTGACTGTCAGTTCTGGGTAATGAATCAGCTGTGATGAGGTGACTGTCAGTACTGGGTAATGGTACTGCTGTGATGAGGTGACTGTCAGTACTGGGTAATGGTACTGCTGTGATGAGGTGACTGTCAGTACTGGGTAATGGTACTGCTGTGATGAGGTGACTGTCAGTTCTGGGTAATGGTACAGCTGTGATGAGGTGACTGTCAGTACTGGGTAATGGTACTGCTGTGATGAGGTGACTGTCAGTTCTGGGTAATGGTACTGCTGTGATGAGGTGACTGTCAGTACTGGGTAATGGTACTGCTGTGATGAGGTGACTGTCAGTACTGGGTAATGGTACAGCTGTGATGAGGTGTTTGTCATTGGGGAAAACATTAGTAGGTCATTCAGTCATCCATGTTCCAAATGGAACCCTATTCCCTATATAGTGCACTACTTTAGACCAGAGCCCTATGGAACCCTATTCCCTATATGTAGTGCACTACTTTAGACCAGAGCCCTGTGGAACCCTATTCCCTATGTAGTGCACTACTTTAGACCAGAGCCCTATGGAACCCTATTCCCTATATAGTGCACTACTTTAGACCAGAAACCTATGGAACCTTATCCCCTATAATGTGCATTACTTTACCAAAGCTATGTGGGCTCTGTTCAAAGCAGTTCATTATAGCCTCCTGTACCCCAGCAGTTCATTAAAGCCTCCTGTACCCCAGCAGTTCATTATAACCTCCTGTACCCCAGCAGTTCATTATAGCCTCCTGTACCAGAGCAGTTCATTATAACCTCCTGTAAGTTAGCAGTTCATTATAACCTCCTGTACCCCAGCAGGTCATTATAACCTCCTGTAAGTTAGCAGTTCATTATAACCTTCTGTACCCCAGCAGTTCATTATAGCCTCCTGTACGAGAGCAGTTCATTATATCCTCCTGTACCCCAGCAGTTCATTATAACCTCCTGTACCCCAGCAGTTCATTATAACCTCCTGTACCCCAGCAGTTCATTATAGCCTCCTGTACCAGAGCAGTTCATTATAACCTCCTGTACCCCAGCAGTTCATTATAGCCTCCTGTACCCCAGCAGTTCATTATAACCTCCAGGAACCCAGCAGTTCATTATAGCCTCCTCTACCCCAGCAGTTCATAAAAGCCTCCTGTACCCCAGCAGTTCGTTATAACCTCCTGTACCCCAGCAGTTCATTATAACCTCCTGTACCCCAGCAGTTCATTATAACCTCCTGTACCCCAGGAGTTCATTATAACCTCCTGTACCCCAGCAGTTCATTATAACCTCCTGTACCCCAGGAGTTCATTATAACCTCCTGTACCCCAGCAGTTCATTATAACCTCCTGTACCCCAGCAGTTCATTATAACCTCCTGTACCCCAGCAGGTCATTATAACCTCCTGTACCCCAGCAGTTCATTATAACCTCCTGTACCCCAGCAGTTCATTATAACCTCCTGTACCCCAGCAGTTCATTATAACCTCCTGTACCCCAGCAGTTCATTATAACCTCCTGTACCCCAGCAGTTCATTATAACCTCCTGTACCCCAGCAGTTCATTATAACCTCCTGTACCCCAGCAGTTCATTATAGCCTCCTGTACCCCAGCAGTTCATTATAACCTGTACCCCAGCAGGTCATTATAACCTCCTGTACCCCAGCAGTTCATTATAACCTCCTGTAAGTTAGCAGTCATTGTTGTCCTATCTCGTGGTCTATAGTTCCTGGTCCGTATCTCTGAGGTAATCCAGGCCACTGTATTAATGTGTCCCTTTGAGAGGACACTCTGGGCTTTCCAATGACATCATGTGTTGGGGGGTGTGACCTTGACAACATTATCTTCCTGTTTCTTAACAAAATGGCTACCGTCAAAATTAGCCCATTTAATAGAAGGTTGAAAATTAGTTTGTGTAATGATTGTGTCATTTATTATATTTTATTTTGAGTTTGAAATTCAAATAGTTTCCAGTCAGTGAATATCTTAGAAATAGTAAATAGCAAAGTGAGTTGTGTAATCATTATTTCACATGAAATAAGAGCTTATGAAGAAATGTCCTCTGTAGTGGACACCATGATGATGCAACTATGTTTTTCACCATTGACTCTAATGATAATGTTTTCACCTACTGTACCCATTGACTGTAATGATAATGTTTTCATCTACTGTACCCATTGACTGTAATGATAATGTTTTCATCTACTGTACCCATTGACTGTAATGATAATGTTTTCATCTACTGTACCCATTGACTGTAATGATAATGTTTTCATATACTGTACCCATTGACTGTAATGTTTTCACCTACTGTACCCATTGACTGTAATGATAATGTTTTCATCTACTGTACCCATTGACTGTAATGATAATGTTTTCATCTACTGTACCCATTGACTGTAATGATAATGTTTTCATATACTGTACCCATTGACTGTAATGATAATGTTTTCATCTACTGTACCCATTGACTGTAATGTTAATTACGTCTTCATGACGACGACAGAGCATAATTTTGCACTCTCAATAACGACTAACAAAGCTATCTCCTCATTTACACACAGTGAGCAGACCACATGCTAACGACTAACAAAGCTATCTCCTCATTTACATACTGGAGTCAGACAGAAGCTCTGACATATGATGAGTCCTGGGTGACGATTTATAACCCCATGAGAGGAGCTATTGTCTGGAGAACAGTCCCTCCTCTGTCTGTCTGTCTGTGTGTGTGTGTGTGTGTGTGTGTGTGTGTCTGTGTGTGTGTGTGTGCGCGTGTCTGGGAGGGACGGGAAGTGTAATTGCTTGTGCAGTTACACTGATGTGACAGCGCAAGGCTTTAGCTTTGCAATTGTGTGTGTCGTAATGTACCATCATTCATTATAAACGGCTGTAGCATCAACACAGCGTTAACACTGACTCCATCACACCTGTCTGTCACCTTGGAAACAGACCTCACATCTCCCTGGTATTGTCACGGTGCAGGGCTGACCACCCTGTCAGGGGAAACAGACCTCACATCTCCCTGGTATTGTCATGGTGCAGGGCTGACCACCCTGTCAGGGGAAACAGACCTCACATCTCCCTGGTATTGTCACGGTACAGGTCTGACCACCCTGTCAGGGGAAACAGACCTCACATCTTCCTGGTATTGTCACGGTACAGGTCTGACCACCCTGTCAGGGGAAACAGACCTCACATCTTCCTGGTATTGTCACGGTGCAGGGCTGACCACCCTCTCAGGGGAAACAGACCTCACATCTCCCTGGTATTGTCAAGGTGCAGGGCTGACAACCCTCTCAGGGGAAACAGACCTCACGTCTTCCTGGTATTGTCATGGTGCAGGGCTGACCACCCTGTCAGGGGAAACAGACCTCACATCTCCCTGGTATTGTCACGGTACAGGTCTGACCACCCTGTCAGGGGAAACAGACCTCACATCTTCCTGGTATTGTCACGGTACAGGTCTGACCACCCTGTCAGGGGAAACAGACCTCACATCTTCCTGGTATTGTCACGGTGCAGGGCTGACCACCCTCTCAGGGGAAACAGACCTCACATCTCCCTGGTATTGTCAAGGTGCAGGGCTGACCACCCTCTCAGGGGAAACAGACCTCACGTCTCCCTGGTATTGTCACGGTGCAGGGCTGACCACCCTGTCAGGAGAAACAGACCTCACATCTCCCTGGTATTGT
Source organism: Oncorhynchus mykiss (assembly GCF_013265735.2). Taxonomy (NCBI): domain Eukaryota; kingdom Metazoa; phylum Chordata; class Actinopteri; order Salmoniformes; family Salmonidae; genus Oncorhynchus; species Oncorhynchus mykiss. The sequence continues at coordinate 3,845,741 of NC_048576.1, read as the reverse complement.
CACAGTGCAGGGCTGACCACCCTGTCAGGGGAAACAGACCTCACATCTCCCTGGATTTGTCACAGTGCAGGGCTGACCACCCTCTCAGGGGAAACAGACCTCACATCTTCCTGGTATTGTCATGGTGCAGGGCTGAACACCCTCTCAGGGGAAACAGACCTCACATCTCCCTGGTATTGTCACGGTGCAGGGCTGACAACCCTCTCAGGGGAAACAGACCTCACGTCTTCCTGGTATTGTCACGGTGCAGGGCTGACCACCCTCTCAGGGCAAAACAGACCTCACGTCTCCCTGGTATTGTCACGGTGCAGGGCTGACCACCCTCTCTGGGGAAACAGACCTCACGTCTCCCTGGTATTGTCACGGTGCAGGGCTGACCACCCTGTCAGGGGAAACAGACCTCACATCTCCCTGGTATTGTCACGGTGCAGGGCTGACCACCCTCTCAGGGGAAACAGACCTCACATCTCCCTGGTATTGTCACGGTGCAGGGCTGACCACCCTCTCAGGGGAAACAGACCTCACATCTCCCTGGTATTGTCACGGTGCAGGGCTGACAACCCTCTCAGGGGAAACAGACCTCACATCTCCCTGGTATTGTCACGGTGCAGGGCTGACCACCCTGTCAGGGAAACAGATATATGGGGCTTTATTAGCATGGGAAACATGTGTTAACATTGCCAAAGCAAGTGAGGTAGATAATATATAAAAAATGAACAATAAACATTACACATACAGAAGTTTCAAAACAATTAAAGACATTACAAATGTCAAATCTCTCTCTCTGTTATTCTTTTACTCTCGCTCCCCTAGTCTGCCTCAGACCAAATTCGTTAGTTAAAACCTCTACGGGATCAGTGTCCCTCCCGCTGGACGGTTGAGCTAACGTAGGCTAATGGGATTAGCATGAGGTTGTAAGTAACAAGAACATTTCCCAGGATATAGACATATCTGATATGGGCAGAAAGACTCAATTATTTTATTGTTTGAGGAGAGTGCTTAGTTATATACTTGAAAATGTATAAATAAACCAATTAGGGACATTTTGGCAGTCTTGATATAACATTTTCAACAGAAATGCAATGGTTCATTGGATCAGTCTAAAAGTTTGCAAATACACATGTAAATTGCACCTAACCTGGAAAAGTACATTATGGCCTTTCTCTTGCATTTCAAAGTTAATGAGGGGAAAAAAAACTATTGTTTTTGTTTGTATTGTCTAATACCAGATCTAATGTGTTATATCCTCCTACATTCCTTTCACATTTCCACAAACGTCAAAGTGTTTCCTTTCTAATGGTATCAAGAATATGCATATTCTTGCTTCAGGTCCTGGGCTACAGGCAGTTAGATTTGGGTCCTGAGCTACAGGCAGTTAGATTTGGGTCCTGAGCTACAGGCAGTTAGATTTGGGTCCTGAGCTACAGGCAGTTAGATTTGGGTCCTGAGCTACAGGCAGTTAGATTTGGGTCCTGAGCTACAGGCAGTTAGATTTGGGTCCTGAGCTACAGGCAGTTAGATTTGGGTCCTGAGCTACAGGCAGTTAGATTTGGGTCCTGAGCTACAGGCAGTTAGATTTGGGTCCTGAGCTACAGGCAGTTAGATTTGGGTCCTGAGCTACAGGCAGTTAGATTTGGGTCCTGAGCTACAGGCAGTTAGATTTGGGTCCTGAGCTACAGGCAGTTAGATTTGGGTCCTGAGCTACAGGCAGTTAGATTTGGGTCCTGAGCTACAGGCAGTTAGATTTGGGTCCTGAGTTACAGGCAGTTAGATTTGGGTCCTGAGCTACAGGCAGTTAGATTTGGGTCCTGAGCTACAGGCAGTTAGATTTGGGTCCTGAGCTACAGGCAGTTAGATTTGGGTCCTGAGCTACAGGCAGTTAGATTTGGGTCCTGAGCTACAGGCAGTTAGATTTGGGTCCTGAGCTACAGGCAGTTAGATTTGGGTATGTCATTGAAGGAGACAATTGAAAAAAAGGGTCTGATCCTTAAAAGGTTTTTAAATGGTCTAATTCAGTGGATGACCCTTTTTTAAATTCCACATTACTGCTGTCTGAGCATCTGGAAGGCAAATATAGCATTTCAAGGTCAAGATACAGTTTGATCTGATTTAAATAATCTGTTCGTTTCTGGAGTACCCCCATTTGAAATGAGAAAAGTACAAATGAAAGACCCAGCGGTAAGACAGCCACTCATACTGAATACAATTATGGCATACCATTACAGCTAGCCTGAGGTCTTCATACAACAAGATGGCATACCACTACAGCTAGCCTGAGGTCTTCATACAACAAGATGGCATACCACTACAGCTAGCCTGAGGTCTTCATACAACAAAAGATGTGTCCTCCCAACTGAAACCAGTGGTGGTCGATGTTTTGCTGCAGTGTTGAAATCCAGCCTCCTCATCCTCCTCTCCTCATCCTCTTCCTCCCCTCATCTTTCCTCCTCCTCCCCTCCTTCTCCTTCCTCCACATTCTCCTCCTTCCACCTCCTCCTCCTCTTTCCTCATCTCCTCCTCCTCCTACTCCTTCCTCGTCTTCCTCCACCTCCTCCTCTTTCCTCCTCTTCCTCCTTCCTCCACCTAATCCCCTCTTCCTCCTTCCTCTTCTTCCTCCATTTCATCCTCCTCCTTCCTCCTCTTCCTTCCCTCCTCCTCCTCCTCCTCCTCCTCCTCCTCCTCAGTCAGGCAGATTGATTACCTATTGCAGTAGCATCACAGTGGAGATCTGACCTTTCAGACATCCCTCTACAGACTCTGACATTAGCATTCCTGATCACACACACACACACACACACACACACACACACACACACACACACACACACACACACACACACACACATACAACCCCCCCCCCCCCCCCCCCCCACACACACACACACAAACACACACACACATACAAACCCACACACACACACACACACACACACACACACACATACAACCCCCCCCCACCCCCCCACACACACACACAAACACACACACCCCCACCCCCCCCTCCCCACACACACACACACAGCTACAGCGTCCAGTATTCCCTAATTATTTTAAGTCATGGATCACAGTGCTTGGTCTGTTTGCTTTGTGCTGGTTAAAATACTATTTGGGTTTTAAAACAGCTACTACTAGTGCTGTGTGGTTCTAGTAGCATTCAGTCATTTGATTAACTTCAAGAGAAAGAAGATCGAGAGAGAGAGATAGCGAGTAAGACACGTGACAGAGAGAGATAGCGAGTAAGACACGTGACAGAGAGAGATAACGAGTAAGACACGTGACAGAGAGAGATAGCGAGTAAGACACGTGACAGAGAGAGATAGCGAGTAAGACACGTGACAGAGAGAGATAGCGAGTAAGACACGTGACAGAGAGAGATAGCGAGTAAGACACGTGACAGAGAGAGATAGCGAGTAAGACACGTGACAGAGAGAGATAGCGAGTAAGACACGTGACAGAGAGAGAGAGAGAGATAGCGTGTAAGACACGTGACAGAGAGAGAGAGAGAGAGAGAGAAAGGGAGAGAGAGAGAGAGAGAGTGAGTAAGATGTGACAGAGAGAGAGAGAGAGAGAGAGAGAGAGTGAGTAAGACACGTTACAGAGAGAGAGAGAGAGAGAGAGAAGAAAATGGAGAGAGAAAGATGGGGGGGAAACAAAAGAAAAGAGGGATCATTCCCAGGATGGTCCAATAGAAGGTTTAGTGTGTATGTGACGGACAGACGGACGGACGGACAGACAAAGTCGCTCTTCTGATTGGAGGCTTATGAAGGGACCGAGAAGGAGAGCTGGAGCGGGAAAACAGCTAGCTACCTCCTTCTAATATGTGACTAGCTAACCCCTTCTAATATGTGACTAGGTTCCACCTTCTAATATGTGACTAGCTACCCCCTTCTAATATGTGACTAGCTACCTCCTTCTAATATGTGACTAGCTACCCCCTTCTAATATGTGACTAGCTACCTCCTTCTAATATGTGACTAGCTACCCCCTTCTAATATGTGACTAGCTACCCCCTTCTAATATGTGACTAGCTACCACCTTCTAATATGTGACGAGCTACCCCCTTCTAATACAGTGGGGCAAGAAAGTATTTAGTCAGCCACCAATTGTGCAAGTTCTCCCACTTAAAAAGATGAGAGAGGCCTGTAATTTTCATCATAGGTACACATCAACTAAGACAGACAAAATGAGATAAAAAATCCAGAAAATCACATTGTAGGATTTTTTATGAATTTATTTGCAAATTATGGTGGAAAATAAGTATTTGGTCAATAACAAAAGTTTATCTCAATACTTTGTTATATACCCTTTGTTGGCCAAACATTTTCTGTAAGTCTTCACAAGGTTTTCACACACTGTGCGTTGAAAGACCCAGCCACATTTCATCTTCAATGCCCTTGCTGATGGAAGGAGGTTTTCACTCAAAATCTCACAATACATGGCCCCATTCATTCTTTCCTTTACACGGATCAGTCGTCCTGGTCCCTTTGCAGAAAAACAGCCCCAAAGCTGATGTTTCCACCCCCATGCTTCACAGTAGGTATGGTGTTCTTTGGATGCTACTCAGCATTCTTTGTCCTCCAAACACGACGAGTTGAGTTTTTACCAAAAAGTTTTATTTTGGTTTCATCTGACCATATGCCATTCTCCCAATCTTCTTCTGGATCATCCAAATGCTCTCTAGCAAACTTCAGACTTTTGTTATTGACAAAATACTTATTTTCCACCATAATTTGCAAATAAATTTATAAAAAAATCATTTTTTTTCTCATTTAGTCTGTCACAGTTGAATTGTACCTATGATGAAAATTACAGGCCTCTCTCATCTTTTGAAGTGGGAGAACTTGCACAATTGGTGGCTGACTAAATACTTTTTTGTCCCACTGTATCCCCTTACACTTGTGTCTATAAGGTAGTAGTTTTGGAATTGTTAGCTAGATTACTTGTTGGTTATTACTGCATTGTCGGAACTAGAAGCGCAAGCATTTCGCTACACTCGCATTAACATCTGCTAACCATGTGTATGTGACAAAGAAAATTTTATTTGATTTGATTTTGATTAGCTAGTTAGAACTCTCTTTCTCTACTCTCTCATCCTGTAAACCTAAGCCTTTATTGATTACACACGAATCAAACAGTGGTAAATTGTGTGTAAAAAAAAAAAAGTTTGTGTGCATGTGTGTGAATCTGATCTCCTCTCTCCTCAGAGATAGGTCTGACTAAGTGCTGCTGAAAAGGTCAAGTGAGATCAAGTGATGTCACAGGATCAGGAAGTGATGCCAAGTCAATAACCTAATCGATAATGGATGCCCTGGTGGGTATTGATACCGAACACAGAATGGCATGTCACTGGAATGCAAACTGATATACTGTGTTTAGTGGTGAAATAAGTATGGGATCAAATCAGATGTTATTTGTCACATGCGCCGAATACAACAGGTGTAGTAGACCTCACAGTGAAATGCTGAATACAACAGGTGTAGTAGACCTCACAGTGAAATGCTGAATACAACAGGTGTAGTAGACCTCACAGTGAAATGCTGAATACAACAGGTGTAGTAGACCTTACAGTGAAATGCTGAATACAACAGGTGTAGTAGACCTTACAGTGAAATGCTGAATACAACAGGTGTAGTAGACCTTACAGTGAAATTCTGAATACAACAGGTGTAGTAGACCTTACAGTGAAATGCTGAACACAACAGGTGTAGTAGACCTTACAGTGAAATTATGAATACAACAGGTGTAGTAGACCTTACAGTGAAATGATGAATACAACAGGTGTAGTAGACCTTACAGTGAAATGCTGTACACAACAGGTGTAGTAGACCTGACAGTGAAATGCTGAATACAACAGGTGTAGACCGCACAGTGAAATGCTGAATACAACAGGTGTAGTAGACCTCACAGTGAAATGCTGAATACAACAGGTGTAGGTAGACCTCACAGTGAAATGCTGAATACAACAGGTGTAGTAGACCTCACAGTGAAATGCTGAATACAACAGGTGTAGTAGACCTTACAGTGAAATGCTGAACACAACAGGTGTAGTAGACCTCACAGTGAAATGCTGAATACAACAGGTGTAGTAGACCTTACAGTGAAATGCTGAATACAACAGGTGTAGTAGACCTTACAGTGAAATACTGAATACAACAGGTGTAGTAGACCTCACAGTGAAATGCTGAATACAACAGGTGTAGTAGACCTCACAGTGAAATGCTGAATGCAACAGGTGTAGTAGACCTCACAGTGAAATGCTGAATACAACAGGTGTAGTAGACCTCACAGTGAAATGCTGAATACAACAGGTGTAGTAGACCTCACAGTGAAATGCTGAATACAACAGGTGTAGTAGACCTCTCAGTGAAATGCTGAATACAACAGGTGTAGTAGACCTTACAGTGAAATGCTTACTTACTTACAAGCCTTTAACAAACAATGCAGTTTTAAGAAAAATACCAAATAAGAAATACAAGTAACAAATAATTAAAGAGAAGCAGTAAAATAACATTAGCGGTGCTATATACAGGTGGTACCGGTACAGAGTCAATGTGGAGGCTATATACAGGGGGTACCGGTACAGAGTCAATGTGGAGGCTATATACAGGGTTTTACGGTACAGAGTCAATGTGGAGGCTATATACAGGGGGTACAGGTACAGAGTCAATGTGGAGGCTATATACAGGGTGATATGGTACAGAGTCAATGTGGAGGCTATATAGAGGGTGTTACGGTACAGAGTCAATGTGGAGGCTATATACAGGGTATTACGGTACAGAGTCAGTGTGGAGGCTATATACAGGGTATTACGGTACAGAGTCAGTGTGGAGGCTATATACAGGGTATTACGGTACAGAGTCAATGTGGCGGCTATATACAGGGGGTACCGGTACAGAGTCAAAGTGGAGGCTATATGCAGGGTGTTACGGTACAGAGTCAATGTGGAGGCTATATACAGGGAGTACCGGTACAGAGTCAATGTGGAGGCTATATACAGGGTGTTACTGTACAGAGTCAGTGTGGAGGCTATATACAGGGGGTACCGGTACAGAGTCAGTGTGGAGGCTATATACAGGGGGTACCGGTACAGAGTCAATGTGGAGGCTATATACAGGGGGTACCGGTACAGAGTCAATGTGGAGGCTATGTACAGGGGGTACCGGTACAGAGTCAATGTGGAGGCTATATACATGGTGATATGGTACAGAGTCAATGTGGAGGCTATATACAGGGTTTTACGGTACAGAGTCAATGTGGAGGCTATATACAGGGGGTACAGGTACAGAGTCAATGTGGAGGCTATATACAGGGTGATATGGTACAGAGTCAATGTGGAGGCTATATAGAGGGTGTTACGGTACAGAGTCAATGTGGAGGCTATATACAGGGTATTACGGTACAGAGTCAGTGTGGAGGCTATATACAGGGTATTACGGTACAGAGTCAGTGTGGAGGCTATATACAGGGTATTACGGTACAGAGTCAATGTGGCGGCTATATACAGGGGGTACCGGTACAGAGTCAATGTGGAGGCTATATGCAGGGTGTTACGGTACAGAGTCAATGTGGAGGCTATATACAGGGTGTTACGGTACAGAGTCAATGTGGAGGCTATATACAGGGGGTACCGGTAAAGAGTCAATGTGGAGGCTATATACAGAGGGTACCGGTACAGAGTCAATGTGGAGGCTATATACAGGGAGTACCGGTACAGAGTCAGTGTGGAGGCTATATACAGGGTGTACCGGTACAGAGTCAATGTGGAGGCTATATACAGGGGGTACCGGTACAGAGTCAATGTGGAGGCTATATACAGGGTATTACGGTACAGAGTTAATGTGGAGGCTATATACAGGGTATTACGGTACAGAGTTAATGTGGAGGCTATATACAGGGTATTACGGTACATACATGATATAATTATTCATACATTAGTAATAGAAAGGAAACAGACTCTTTGTTTAAGTCTTAAAATACTCCTTTAATAATACAATTGTAGACACAAGTTGCTACAGAGTAAAGTATAACAGTATATGATAGTTCTCTCCAAGTTCTGCAAAAATGTCTAAAACATTGTGTAGCTCATATACTGTAGCCTCTCCCAGTCCTCTTTGCATGAATTTCCCTGGAAACAACATTTTAGTAAATCTAACGTCCCCCTGACAGCAGGAACCATCTTGTCCATGGTTCTTCTTTGACCGAAACATATTTGACCCGAAACTTGACCTTTCATCACAAGTATAGAGTCATAACAATGTGAACGAGTCCAAGCAGCTTCTGAAACCAGGTGGCTGGTTTCATTAGGTCTGTGGCGGCCTTGTGTTCTCAGTAAACCAGATAACCACGGTGGGATCCAGACAGGAGGAGTCTGAACGTAGACGCCTTATGATAGTGCCTGAAGGGCACAACACTCAAAAACAGGTTTTAACAAACACACAGAGGTCTCCTAGAAGAGGAGACCATATAGTTTATCATAACATAATTTATTAACCCTTTTAAAAAGGTATGAGCCCTTGGTTTAATCCTCCTCATTCCCCCCTTTGAGGCCACCAGGCCACAACAAAAGCAAAGCAACTCAAGCATAGTATTTATAAGAAACATCCAGAAAAGGTGCATTAGATTGCAAAACAATCCTCAGGAGATTGAGGATGGAAATAAGGACCTGGGAGATGAGGAACATGAAGGATAAGCATGCCTGGCATAGTCTTATGAAGAACACGTTTGCCAGCTGCACAGAATGCACAAATGCAAATCAGTAGAACAAGCACGGGAGCCAATGATGGAACTCAAATCGGAAAACGACTTAAATCCAAAATGTCCTAATTAATCTTTCAACCACCCAAATGGGAACCAGGAGTCATCTCCTGTAGGGGTGTAGGTATCAACCAATTCAGTCAATTCCTTGAGAATCTCTTGTTTATTATCAGAGGAGTCAGGGAGAAGCATAACACATTCAGTGGGGGAAATAGAATATAGGGCCCTGCAAGATCCCCCCCTCCTTATCCAGGATGCAGTCTAATGCCGGGCTATACCTGGCTGTAACAGCATTAAGACTGATCATCAGTAGAAAGAAGTGCAAAACCAGCAATAGTCAAATTCAAAAGGGCCTGCATGGAGTAGGTGACGTCGTTAATCCAATCACCTACAACAATTGATCCAAACAACTCACTCTGACTCTGAGGGTTTTTCAAAACGACTACATATGAACCTCTAGGCGTGGCTCGTCGACTCAGGTTTTGGACCATGTTTACCCTTTGATTACGGGTTTTCAATTGGTTCCCCTGCATCTCTATTCCTCCGAGCAGAGACTGCTGCTGCAGAATTAGAAGCACCAAAAACATGTACCTTAAAGGTTTACCCCAAGTTCTGTATTTAACAATGTGACCATAGCGGTCTTGTGTAACAACATTAGGGTCTGGTTGTGAACTCTTATCTATTAGGATGGTTGTGACGTCTCCCGGCAGTGTGAGGGGAGACAATGGGGGTTGTGGCGTCTCCTGTCAGTGTGAGGGGAGACAATGGGGGTTGTGACGTCTCCTGGCAGTGTGAGGGTAGACAATGGGGGTTGTGGCGTCTCCTGTCAGTGTGAGGGGAGACAATGGGGGCTGTGACGTCTCCTGGCAGTGTGAGGGGAGACAATGGGGGCTGTGACGTCTCCTGGCAGTGTGAGGGGAGACAATGGGGGCTGTGACGTCTTCTGGTAGTGTGAGGGGAGACAATTGGGGCCGTGACGTCTCCTGGCAGTGTGATTGGTGGTGCCACCCCTGGTGCTTCTGGACCTTCACTGCTGTGGGTGTCGCTGCGATGACCTGGTACGGGCCCATCCATCAGGGGTGGTTCCATTTCCTCTTCTGGACCCTCACTGCTGTGGGTGTCACTGTGATGACCTGGTACGGGCCCATCCATCAGGGGTGGTTCCATTTCCTCTTCTGGACCCTCACTGCTGTGGGTGTCGCTGCGATGACCTGGTACGGGCCCATCCATCAGGGGTGGTTCCATTTCCTCTTCTGGACCCTCACTGCTGTGGGTGTCGCTGTGATGACCTGGTACGGGCCCATCCATCAGGGGTGGTTCCATTTCCTCTTCTGGACCTTCTGCTTGATCCATTCTTCAACGTCAACAGCTAGGCTGTCTGGGTCACCCTGTTCTGGAACTTCCTGGGCCTTCCTGTATTGGGAATGCAAAGACATAACAGCATGGGATAGTTCCTTCATATATTTACTCAAATCATCATGCAATGCGGTCAGGTCAGTCAGTTTTGGAATCAGTGGTCTGTGTAAAGGAATGTTAATTAGACGGCCAGTTAAGATCTCATCTGGGCTAAGCCCTGTTCTGCGGTTTATACTATTGCGCATTTTCATCAAGACTAAGGGGAGACACTCTAACCATGACTTCCCTGTGGAGTGGCATGCTTTGGCAAGCTCCTCTTTTATGGTTTGATTAGCCCTCTCAGTAATCCCATTACTTTGTGGGTGGTAAATACAAACAAACTTCTGATCTATCCCCATTTGGGCAACTACATCGCCTGTGAGATCGGTGCCATTGTCTGCGGAGAGAACTTCCTCTATATCAATTCTAGGAATAATTTATCTTACCAAAACGTTTGCTACTGTTTTAGCATCACAGTCAATAGTTGGAAATGTTTTAATCCACCTGATAAAGCGTTAAATTATTACCAGGTACTATCTCTTTCTTTCCTTTCGTTCAGCCATGTCTATGAAATCCAAAGGGTGAACGGGCCAGTCGGCGGTGGAAATTTCCCTGGTTTCAGGGCGGTACCCTTACCAATGTTGTATTGCATATATGTAGTACATTTATACATGTGTGTTTTGCAAATTTCAAACAGATTTGGACAAAACCAGCTGTCAGATATTGGTCTTACCATCTCCCTCCTTGGTGCGTGGCCCAAACCCGTGGGCCAGGCGACACACAGAGTAGATGAGAGGCAGAGGCAGAACTGGTTTGCCAGAGAGTGATTTCCTCCACAGGCCATCAGCAGCCTCTAGACTCCCACAAAGGGTGATTAAGTGCATCAGCAGCCTGGTGTTGGTCCAGATCACTGATTTCAGACGTGCACAGGGAAGCAAGCAGAACAGCATGAGTATGGCGGCGGGAAGCATCATTCTTAGCAGCAGCATCAGCAGCTGCATTACCTAAACTAACGCTGTCAGTCTTACCTGTGTGGGCACGGACCCTAACAAAAGCCAAGGCAGGAAGCAACATAGCTTCACACAGGGCTTCTATCTGTAAACAGTGTTTAATAGGGGTACCAGATACGTTAACAAAGTCCCTACCTTTCCAAAACCCTATCCAAGACAGGTGAATGCCAATGGCATATGCAGAGTCAGAAAAAATGTTAACTTGTTATGGCTGCAATCCCACTAACGGGAATCAGGAAGCTTGGTCACGAAAATCAGAAAAGCAATCAAATTAATCGTTTACCTTTGATGATCTTCGGATGTTTTCACTCACGAGACTCCCAGTTACACAACAAATGTTCCTTTTGTTCCATAAAGATTATTTTTATATCCAAAACGCCTCCGTTTGTTTGTCACGTTATGTTCAGAAATCCACAGGAAAGAGCGGTCACGACAACGCAGACAAAAATTCCAAATAGTTTCCATAATGTCCACAGAAACATGTCAAAGTTTTTTATAATCAATCCTCGGTTGTTTTTAAAATATATAATCGATAATATATCAACCGCAAATGTCTTTCACAGTAGGAGAGGGAAAAGCAATACCTATCCAAACTCTGTTGCGCGAGCAAAACTCATGTGACCACTTGTTATCGTTCTGGCTCATTTTTCAAAATAAAAGCCTGAAACTATGTCTGAAGACTGTTGACACCTTGAGGAAGCGATAGGAAAAGGAATCTGGTTCATATCCCTTTAAATCCAGCAAAGGGACGTTATGGAACATGGAGTTTTCAAAATAGAAGCCACTTCCTGTTTTGATTTTCCTCAGGCTTTCGTCTGCAATATCAGTTCTGTTATAATCACAGACAATATTTTGACAGTTTTGGAAACTTTAGGGTGTTTTCTATCCAATACTAATAATAATATGCATATATTAGCAACTGAGACTGAGGAGCTGGCCGTTTACTATGGGCACCTTTTCATCCAAGCTACTCAATACTGCCCCTGCAGCCATAAAAAGTTAACCTTCAAACCACTTCCTAATTTACATGCTTCAGTAAGCTCTAGAAGCTCAGCTTGTTGTGCTGAGCAATGTTCAGGCAAGGGCTGTTCAATCAACAAGGACCTATCCAGTGAGACCATACCAAACTCTGCATGTTTCCTACCAGTCTCCCTATCAATAAAGGCAGAGCCGTCAACAAAGAGAGTAAGATTAGCGAGCTCAAGAGGTTCATCATAAAGGTCAAGTCGGGCCTTTTAATCTCGTTGAACTTGATCAGGAAATTGTCTCTACTCAGTAGGCCGGAGAGGTCAGAAACGGATCCTTAACAGTATTACCTGTTGTATCTTCAGTCCAGTACAGCGTTGAAGATATCCCAGCGACTCCCATCATCCTCACTGACTTAGATGTGAGCCCCAGGCCGAGGTGTTGGCCTGTAGATCCAATGCAGGAGGTGTGAGCCCCAGGCCGAGGTGTTGGCCTGTAGATCCAATGCAGGAGGTGTGAGCCCCAGGCCGAGGTGTTGGCCTGTAGATCCAATGCAGGAGGTGTGAGCCCCAGGCCGAGGTGTTGGCCTGTAGATCCAATGCAGGATGTGTGAGCCCCAGGCCGAGGTGTTGGCCTGTAGATCCAATGCAGGAGGTGTGAGCTCCAGTATCTATTAAAAATGGTACCTCTTGATCGTTGACCTTCAGAGTGATGATTGGTTCCATGGTCTCATCCGGAAATACGTACGGGTGACACTGGAGAAGGGGGTCAGGGCATCCCTATTGTTGATTATTCTGTGCTGGGAACCATGCCTGGTTTGTCACAGGAGGCTGTTGGGGCCATCCATATTTTTAAGGTTGCTGCTGTGGTTGTTGTAGGCACATGTTTCTTATATGACCTGCCACACTGCAGTACCAGCACACCAACGGTTGTCTCAATGTGGGTAAGTATGGTTGTGGGTTCCCATATGGTTGAGGAGGGAACTGAGTAGCAGGTGCTTGGCTAAACTATGGAGCAGGTGGTGGAGGAGGCTGCTGCTGCAGAGCAGCTGGGGTTACAGCCACCATTAGATTGCTGGTCTTCCCTTTGTCCAGCTGGGCCTTCTTGAGCTTTGTGTCAAGTCCAGTCATTCTTGCTTTTTCCTTCAGTCTTCATCTTTTTCCAGGCTCTGCAGTGTTGTCTAACGTGGTCCTCTTCAGAAGGGCCTTCTGTCCCATCCCACAACATTCTCCGTAGTAGTAAGTGGAATCAAACTTCTCAGTAGATTTCCCCTTGCCATTATGTCTTCATCTTATCCATCCAGTCGAGAATATCATCATCTTCAGTGAAGAGAAGTTCACCCAGTCTGGCAACGTCTCTGGTGGCTTTATCCATTTCCTGACTGACTGCGTGTATTGGTGGTGTCTCTGATGGCTTTATCCATTTCCTGACTGACTGCGTGTATTAGTGGTGTCTCTGGTGGGCTTTATCCATTTCCTGACTGACTGCGTGTATTAGTGGTGTCTCTGGTGGGCTTTATCCATTTCCTGACTGACTGCTTGTATTGGTGGTGTCTCTGGTGGTGGTTTTATCCATTTCCTGACTGACTGCGTGTATTGGTGGTGTCTGGTGGTTTTATCCATTTCCTGACTGACTGCGTGTATTGGTGGTGTCTGGTGGTGGCTTTATCCATTTCCTGACTGACTGCGTGTATTGGTGGTGTCTGGTGGTTTTATCCATTTCCTGACTGACTGCGTGTATTGGTGGTGTCTGGTGGTTTTATCCATTTCCTGACTGACTGCGTGTATTGGTGGTGTCTGGTGGTGGCTTTATCCATTTCCTGACTGACTGCGTGTATTGGTGGTGTCTGGTGGTGGCTTTATCCATTTCCTGACTGACTGCGTGTATTGGTGGTGTCTGGTGGTGGCTTTATCCATTTCCTGACTGACTGCGTGTATTGGTGGTGTCTGGTGGTTTTATCCATTTCCTGACTGACTGCGTGTATTGGTGGTGTCTCTGGTGGCTTTATCCATTTCCTGACTGACTGCGTGTATTGGTGGTGTCTCTGGTGGCTTTATCCATTTCCTGACTGACTGCGTGTATTGGTGGTGTCTCTGGTGGCTTTATCCATTTCCTGACTGACTGCGTGTATTGGTGGTGTCTCTGGTGGGCTTTATCCATTCCCCTCTGCATCTTCTTTTCATGAGCTTTCCATGAGGTCCTTTGCCGTGAAAACTCTAGGGTAGAGAGGTGTTGATTGTGTCTTGGCATCATTCCATATTTCTCCATGTTCTTGATACATTCTACCCGGTGCCGGTGGTGGAGAAGAATTATCGCCTGGAGCTACTAGTTCGTATGAGAGTAGTGGATCAATTCCTTTAAACCTCCGCGTTGCACTCTAGAGGAATCTTCTCTGTCTTGACAGAGACTTTCATCTTTGTCAATTCCTTTTTCAAACCGTAGCTTTCTGTTGAGTCCAGGGATCGGTTTTTAACATCTACAGTCACAGCAAACAGGGTGGATTCTTATTTTTCTTTTCTCTTTGTCTTATTTTCCTGTCTTTCTTTTCACAATGTCCTGCACATGTTGATATCTGGTTTTATTAAACGACCCGTCCGTAGGGACGCGCCATATTCAGTGGTGTCCTTAGTCCTATCATGCCTTTTCATGAAAACCCAGGTTGTCATTTTCCATAGTGGGGTATTTCCCAATTAAAAACCACAGAGGGGTGGCGGGTTTCATTGTGGCCTTGCCCCTCAGAACACTCTGAGCTCCCGTTGGCCACGTCTCAATTGTATTTTTATTTGTTTTACTTTTCATTAATTAGGCTCTATGTGTAATGTGAATACAATTAAATATAGGCAAAAAAAAATAAAATATTTGTATAGTCTATCCCTTAACTCCCGTAAGTTTATTTAAAGCAGGGTGATAAGTAAATGATAACTAAATACCATGTAATGTACGGGTGGTGTAAAACAATCGTCCTCTATGGCGCAACCACGAAATAGTGCTTGTATAATATTATATATATAATATAATATAATTGAATAGGGTTCAAGATGATTTATAACTGGTGTAAACTTTGGTGTCACCTCCACAACAATCCTGGTATCTCTGTGAAAACCTTCCAAGGGAGAAACGACTTCAAAAAACGATTTATTTTTAAAATAACATGGGTCAGTAACACACAGGTAGGTCTATTTCCTAATACAGCAAGGGTGAATGCATTAAGGTTTTTACCCCAAACAGGCAACTCTTAGAGCATCTGATCTGAATGTCAACGCAATAAATACACGTTATATTGTTTATAACTAACTCCTGATTTAACGTCCCACCATCCAGTCATACCACACAGAAGACATGATACATAGAACAATTACAAAATAAATAGAGCAATTATCAGAAACATTTTCAAACCCTTTATCACAACAATTAGCATTTATACTTGGAATTTCGACCTAAACGTATCTCCAAAACTCACAATAATAATAATAATAATAATAATAACAATCAGTGTTTATTATTTTATTTAAAAATATATATATCTTTATTTAACCAGGTAGGCCAGTTGAGAACAAGTTCTCATTTACAACTGCGACCTGGCCAAGATAAAGCAAAGCAGTGCGACACAAACAACACAGAGTTACAGAGTTACACATGGAATAAACAAACGTACAGTCAATAACACAATAGAAAAATCTATACACAGTGTGTGCAAACGTAGTAAGATTAGGGAGGTAAGGCAGTGAATAGGCCATAGTGGCGAAATAATTACAATTTAGCATTAACACTGGAGTGATAGATGTGCAGATGATGATGTGAAAGTAGACATACTGTGGTGCAAAAGAGCAAAGAAAAATAGCAATATGGGGATGAGGTAGTTGGGTGGGATATTTACAGATGCAGTGATCAGTAAGCTGCTCTGGCAGCTGATGCTTAAAGTTAGTGAGGGAGATATGAGTCTCCAGCTTCAGTGATTTTTGCAACTCGTTCCAGTCATTGGCAGCAGAGAACTGGAAGGAAAGGCGGCCGAAGGAAAGTGTTGGCTTTGATTGATGACCAGTGAAATATACCTGCTGGAGCACGTGCTACGGGTGGGTGCTGCTATGGTGACCAGTGAGTTGAGATAAGGCGGGGCTTTATTTAGCAAAGATTTATAGATGACCTGGAGCCAGTGGGTCTGGCGACGAATATGTAGTGAGGGCCACCCAACGAGAGCATACAGGTCTCAGCGGTGGGTAGTATATGTATATGTGGCTTTGGTGACAAAAGGGATGGCACTGTGATTGACTACATCTAATTTGCAATTATAATTACTGTTTGAAGAATGCTTTGTTTGTATAATAATCATTTTACCAGGAATGTCTAACCTATTTCCACCTTGGTGGTCATTGCTTTCTTCCACGGGTTGCAAAACAATAATTTCACAATTTCAATTATTCCACTATTACAAATAAATTTAGGTTCATATAAATTTAACAGCGAGGCACACTTACTTACCAGAATGACTCATTAACCACAGCGTGCTATAGCAAATGACAGACTTGAGATATAACAGGCATCTGCTTACCTTGTAATTATGTAGCGCTTGCACGTGGATAAATGGTCAGTCCAGAGAAGTGGTCACTCGCTCCTGGCAAGATAGCCAAACTGTTGGTCAATTTCTTCAACAGACGATCAGGTCTGTATAATTGTCAAACATACATTAGTAATGGACAGAAAACACAGACTCTTTGTTTAAGTATTAAAACACTCCTTTAGTAATACAATTGTAGGCACAAGTTGGTACAGAGTACAGTATTTTATTTCTTCAACTAGGCAAGTCAGTTAAGAACACATTTTAATTTGTTCAGGGGCAGAACAACAGCTCGGGGCTTTGAACTTGCAACCTTCCGGTTACTAGCCCAATGCTCTAACCACTGGGCTACCCTGTTACTGTGTCTCTAACCACTAGGCTACCCTGTTAGTGTGTCTCTAACCACTAGGCTACCCTGTTACTGTGTCTCTAACCACTAGGCTACCCTGTTACTGTGTCTCTAACCACTAGGCTACCCTGTTACTGTGTCTCTAACCACTAGGCTACCCTGTTACTGTGTCTCATACCACTGGGCTACCCTGTTACTGTGTCTCTAACCACTAGGCTACCCTGTTACTGTGTCTCTAACCACTAGGCTACCCTGTTACTGTGTCTCTAACCACTAGGCTACCCTGTTACTGAGTCTCTAACCACTAGGCTATCCTGTTACTGTGTCTCTAACCACTAGGCTACCCTGTTACTGTGTCTCTAACCACTAGGCTACCCTGTTACTGAGTCTCTAACCACTAGGCTACCCTGTTACTGTGTCTCTAACCACTAGGCTACCCTGTTACTGAGTCTCTAACCACTAGGCTATCCTGTTACTGTGTCTCTAACCACTAGGCTACCCTGTTACTGTGTCTCTAACCACTAGGCTACCCTGTTACTGAGTCTCTAACCACTAGGCTACCCTGTTACTGTGTCTCTAACCACTAGGCTACCCTGTTACTGTGTCTCTAACCACTAGGCTACCCTGTAACTGTGTCTCTAACGACTAGGCTACCCTGTTACTGTGTCTCTAACCACTAGGCTACCCTGCCACCCCTGCCGTATAACGGTATATGATAGTCCTCCCCAAGTTCTGCAAAATGTCTAAGACATCCTGTAACTCATATAGCCTCTCCCAGTCCTCCTTGCGTGAGTTTCCCTGGCAACAACATTTTAATAAATCTAACTTGTCAGCAAGTAAAAACTCAGAAGTGGGTTTGACCGAAACTTGACCTTTCATCACAAGTATAGAGTCATAACAAGGTGACCGAGTGTAAGCATTTACTGACAGGTGGCTGAACTTGTTTGAACCTTTCTAGGGCAGGCGTTCCGCTAGCGGAACCCCTCGAACCCCTCGACAACCTTCCTATGAAATATTTTTTTGAAATATGTCACTTTCACACATTAACAAGTCCAATACAGCAAATGAAAGATAGACTTCTTGTTAATCTACGCATCGTGTCCGATTTCAAAAATTCTTTACAGCGAAAGCACAACATATGATTATGTTAGATCACCGCCAATTCAAAAAAACAGACAGCCATTTTTCCAGCCAAAGATAGGAGTCTCAAAAAGCAGAAATATAGATAAAATGAATCACTAACCTGTGATGATCTTCATCAGATGACACTCATAGGACATCATGTTACACAATACATGTATGTTTCGTTCGATAATGTGCATATTTATATCCAAAAAACTCAGTTTACATTAGCGCGTTACGTGCAGTAATGTTTTGATTCCAAAACATCCAGTGATTTTGCAGAAATACTCATAATAAACATTGATAAATGATACAAGTATTATTCACAGAATTAAAGATAGACTTCTCCTTAAAACTTCTTGTGACTAGCAATCCCGGATCCGGGAGCGTAATCATAGCCTCAAATGAATTAGCATAACGCAGCGAACATAAATACCCCTAGAAAATGTTCCTATTCATGAAAATCACAAATGAAATATATTGAGACATAGCTTAGCCTTTTGTTAATCACACTGTCATCTCAGATTTTCAAAATATGCTTTACAGCCAACGCTAGACAAGCATTTGTGTAAGTTTATCATGGCATAATGCTATGCTAGGCTCTGCTGGCAGCAGGCAACATTTTCACGAAAATAAGAAAAGCAATCAAATTAAATAATTTACATTTGAAGAACTTTGGATGTTTTCACTCAGGAGACTCCCAGTTAGATAGCAAATGTTCCTTTTTTCCAAAAATATTGTTTTTGTAGGCGAAATAGCTCTCGTTTGTTCATCATGCTTTGCTGAGAAATCGACCGGAAAATGCTATCATTACAAAGCCAAACTTTTTTCCAAATTAGCTCCATAATATCATTAGAAACATGGCAAACGTTGTTTAGAATCAATCCTTAACCTGTTGCGTCTACCAAACCCGGATCCGGGATTCTATTTACAGACCTAAGCTCATTACCATAACGCAACGTTAACTATTCATGAAAATCGCAAATGAAATGAAATAAATATGCCATCTCTCAAGCTTAGCCTTTTGTAAACAACACTGTCATCTCAGATTTTCAAAATATGCTTCTCAACCATAGGAAAACAATCATTTGTGTAAAAGTGGCTAGCTAGCGTAGCATTTAGCGTTAGCATTAGCCTTCAAATAAAATCATTTACCTTTGAAGAACTTTGGATGTTTTCAATGAGGAGACTCTCAGTTAGATAGCAGATGCTCAGTTTTTCCAAAAAAGATTCTTTGTGAATTCGAAATAGCTCCGTTTTCTACATCACATTTGGCTACCAAAAAAAACCCCAAAATTCAGTCCTCAAAACGCGAACTTTTTTCCAAATTAACTCCATAATATCGACTGAAAACATGGCAAACGTTGTTTAGAATCAATCCTCAAGGTGTTTTTCACATATCTCTTCAATGATATATCGTTCGTGGAAGCATGGTTTCTCCCCTCAATCAAATGGAAAAGTACAAGCAGCTGGCGTTTGCGCACCGAATTCCACGCAGGACACCAGGCGGACACTTGGAAAATGTAGTCTCTTATGGTCAATATTCCAATGATATGCCTACAAGTACGTCACAATGCTGCTAACACCTTGGGGGAACGACAGAAAGTGTAGGCTCATTCCTTGCGCAATCACAGCCATATAAGGAGACAATGGAAAACAGAGCTTCAGAGATTCTGCTCATTTCCTGCTTGACACATCATCTTGGTTTCGCCTGTAGAATGAGTTCTGGGGCACTTACAAACAATATCTTTGCAGATTCTGAAACTTCAGAGTGTTTTCTTTCAAAAACTGTCAAGAATATGCATAGTCGAGCATCTTTTCGTGACAAAATATCGCGCTTAAAGCGGGAACGTTTTTTATCCAAAAATGAAATAGCGCCCCTAGAGATCCAAGAGGTTAAGGTGTTTTTAACATATCTATTCGATAGTATATCCGTCGAGGCAATTGGTTTCTCACAAGAAGCGATTGGAAGATTTTCTGCGGGAGACATCATGTGACCACTTGCTAAATGTGGTCCCTTACGGCTATACTTCAACAGAAATGTGTAAAAAGACGTCACAGTGATGTACTGGGCCATATGCACTACCCTCTGTAGTGTCTTACGGTCGGATGCCGAGCAGTTGCCATTCCAGGCAGTGATGCAACCCATCAGGATGCTCTTGATGGTGCAGCTGTAAAACCATTTGAGGATCTGAGGAACCATGCCAAATCTTTTCAGTCTACTGAGGGGGAATAGGTTTTGTCGTGACCTCTTCACGACTGTCTTGGTGTGTTTGGACCATGTTACTTTGTTGGTGATGTGGACACCAAGGAACTTGAAGCTCTCAATCTGCTCCACTACAAGCCCCGTCGATGAGAATGGGGGAATACACTGTCCTCCTTTTCCTGTAGTCCACAATCACACGAACAATCACACAGGCAAAGCGTCTATACAGGACTAATATCGAATCGTACTATACCGGCTCCGATGCTCATCGGATGTGGCAAGGCCTGCAAACTATTACAGACTACAAATGGAAAGCACAGCCAAGAGCTGCCCAGTGACACGAGAATACCAGACAAGCTAAATTACTTCTATGCTCGATTCGAGGCAAGTAACACAGAAACATGCATGAGAGTATCAGCTGCTGTACGACTGTGTGATCACGCTCTCCATAGCCGATGTGTTTAAGATCTTTAAACAGGTCAACATTCTCAAGGCCACAGGGCTAGACGGATTACCAGGACGTATACTCCGAGCATGCGCTGACCAACCTGCAAATGTCTTCACTGACATGTTCAACCTCTCACTGTCTGAGACTGTAATACCAATATGTTTCAAGCAGACCACCATAGTCCCTGTGCCCAAGAACACTAAGGTAACCTGCCTAAAGGACTATAGACCCATAGCACTCACGTCTGTAGCCATGAAGTGCTTTGAAAGGCTGGTCATGGCTCACATCAACACCATTATCCCAGAAGCCCACTCTAATTTGCCTACCGCCCCAACAGATCCGCAGATGATGCAACTTCTATTGCACTCCACACTGCCCTTTCACACCTGGACAAAATAAACACCTATGTTAGAATGCTATTCATTGACTACAGCTCAGTGTTCAACACCATAGTGCCCACAAATCTCATCACTAAGCTAAGGAACCTGGGACTAAACACCTCCCCCTGCAACTGGATCCTGGACTTCCTGACTGGCCGCCCCAGGTGGTAACCCCTAGGTAACAACACATCCACCACGCTGATCCTCAACACAGGAGCCCCTCAGGGGTGCATGCTCAGTCCCCTCCTGTACTCCCTGTTCTCTCATGACTGCATGGACAGGCACAACTCCAACACCATCATTAAGTTTGCGCTGACACAACAGTGGTAGGCTTGATCACCGACAACGACGAGAGCGCCAATAGGGAGGAGGTCAGAGACCTGAGAGTGTGGTGCAAGGACAACAACCTCTCCCTCAAAGTGATCAAAGGTCCATTGATAATCAGTCTTTACACCTTACAGTACCAGTGTCCATTGATAACCAGTCTTTACCCATTACAGTACCAGTGTCCATGGAGAACCAGTCTTTACCCCTTACAGTACCAGTGTCCATGGAGAACCAGTCTTTACCCCTTACAGTACCAGTGTCCATGGAGAACCAGTCTTTACCCCTTACAGTACCAGTGTCCATGGAGAACCAGTCTTTACCCATTACAGTACCAGTGTCCATGGAGAACCAGTCTTTACCCATTACAGTACCAGTGTCCATGGAGAACCAGTCTTTACCCATTACAGTAGCAGTGTCCATGGAGAACCAGTCTTTACCCCTTACAGTACCAGTGTCCATGGAGAACCAGTCTTTACCCCTTACAGTACCAGTGTCCATGGAGAACCAGTCTTTACCCCTTACAGTACCAGTGTCCATGGAGAACCAGTCTTTACCCCTTACAGTACCAGTGTCCATGGAGAACCAGTCTTTACCCCTTACAGTACCAGTGTCCATGGAGAACCAGTCTTTACCCCTTACAGTACCAGTGTCCATGGAGAACCAGTCTTTACCCCTTACAGTACCAGTGTCCATATGGATAATTAGTCTTTACCCCTTACAGTACCAGTGTCCATGGAGAACCAGTCTTTACCCCTTACAGTACCAATGTCCATGGAGAACCAGTCTTTACCCCTTACAGTACCAGTGTCCATGGAGAACCAGTCTTTACCCCTTACAGTACCAGTTTCCATGGAGAACCAGTCTTTACCCCTTACAGTACCAGTGTCCATGGAGAACCAGTCTTTACCCCTTACAGTACCAGTGTCCATGGAGAACCAGTCTTTACCCCTTACAGTACCAGTGCCCATATGGATAATCAGTCTTTACCCCTTACAGTACCAGTGTCCATGGAGAACCAGTCTTTACCCCTTACAGTACCAGTGTCCATTGATAACCAGTCTTTACCCTTTACAGTACCAGTGTCCATATGGATAATCAGTCTTTACCCCTTACAGTACCAGTGTCCATGGATAATCAGTCTTTACCCCTTACAGTACCAGTGTCCATGGAGAACCAGTCTTTACCCCTTACAGTAACAGTGTCCATGGAGAACCAGTCTTTACCCCTTACAGTACCAGTGTCCATGGAGAACCAGTCTTTACCCCTTACAGTACCAGTGTCCATGGAGAACCAGTCTTTACCCCTTACAGTACCAGTGTCCATGGAGAACCAGTCTTTACCCCTTACAGTACCAGTGTCCATGGAGAACCAGTCTTTACCCCTTAGAGTACCAGTGTCCATGGAGAACCAGTCTTTACCAATTACAGTATCAGTGTCCATGGAGAACCAGTCTTTACCCCTTACAGTAACAGTGTCCATGGAGAACCAGTCTTTACCCCTTACAGTACCAGTGTCCATGGAGAACCAGTCTTTACCCCTTACAGTACCAGTGTCCATGGAGAACCAGTCTTTACCCCTTAGAGTACCAGTGTCCATGGAGAACCAGTCTTTACCAATTACAGTACCAGTGTCCATGGAGAACCAGTCTTTACCCCTTACAATACCAGTGTCCATTGATAACCAGTCTTTATCCCTTACAGTACCAGTGTCCATGGAGAACCAGTCTTTACCAATTACAGTACCAGTGTCCATGGAGAACCAGTCTTTACCCCTTACAATACCAGTGTCCATTGATAACCAGTCTTTATCCCTTACAGTACCAGTTTCCATGGAGAACCAGTCTTTACCCCTTACAGTACCAGTGTCCATGGAGAACCAGTCTTTACCCCTTACAGTACCAGTGTCCATGGAGAACCAGTCTTTACCCCTTACAGTACCAGTGTCCATGGATAATCTCTTGTCAACATGTCTCCGTTTATTTTCACAGTGTTATATCACTGAATGAGAGTCAGCTGTAAAAGGAATGTGGTTATATCCTCCCTACATTTCATTCACACTCACAGGTGATGTCGGTAGTCAGAGAAAATCAATGCACTGCTTTCCTTTCTACATATTCATCTTAATCATATTTCATGTTAGAAGTCAGGCATAGAGGAAAAGGAATGTGTTTTAATGTTTCCAGATTCCCAGCCTGGCATATTTAAAATGTTACCGGCCAGTTAAACTAATGTAAAGTGATCAGTGTCAGGGATCTTTTGCCTCTTTGTTAGCCCAACATGTTGCAGTAGAGGAGTCACTGTCGTGTTATTGATGAATTCCTGGGAAAAAACACAGGTGTGTGTCCCAAACGGAACCCTATTCCCTACACAGTGCACTACTTTAGACCAGTTCCTTATAGGTCTATATTCTCTATAGGGTGCTTTTCGGGACACAGCCAGTGTTTTAGAGGCGTTTCAGCTGACGACAGTTCTATTATAATGCTGAGGGGAGCATATCTTTCTTTCCTTCTCTCTCTCTCTCTCTCTCTCTCTCTCTCTCTCTCTCTCTCTCTCTCTCTCTATCTCTCTCTCTCTCTCTCTCTCTCTGTCTCTCTCTCTCTCTCTCTCTCTCTCTCTCTCTCTCTCTCTCTCTCTCTCTGTCTCTCTGTCTCTCTCTATCTCTCTCTCTCTCTATCTCTCTCTCTCTCTCTCTCTCTCTCTCTCTCTCTCTCTCTGTCTCTCTCTATCTCTCTCTCTCTCTATCTCTCTCTCTCTCTCTCTCTCTCTCTCTCTCTCTCTCTCTCTGTCTCTCTCTCTGTCTCTCTCTCCCCGGTTCCACTGGGGGAATTATAATGAGGGACCAACAGCAGACATCAACCATCGTCATCACCGCCTGCTGAATTCATCTCATTTAATTAAGTCATCTCTACTCTAAGTCACATACACCGCACATACAAACTCGCACACACAAACACACACACACACACACACACACACACACACACACACACACACACACACACACACACACACACACACACACACACACACACACACACACACACACACACACACACACACATGGAGGAACGGTATGTTGGATAAGTAACATGAACCATAATGCTAATTTGTGTTTCATTATGTAAAGCAATTTTAGGAGTGGATCTGCCCCCAAAATGCTCTTCTCTGCTGTGGTTTAGAGACTAGGAGAGGAGGAGGAGGGTCTCTACTATACGGTAGAAAAGGAGGTTACTATGGGACATGTAGGAGAGGAGGAAGAGGAGGAGAGGAGGCTTTCTATTGTATTGACGGCAGTGTAGGAGAAATCTAGGTCATTTGCAGGCGAGAAGAGGAAAGGAGAGGAGGAGGAGATGAGGAAAGGAGAGGAGACGTTCTATGGTATGAAGTGTGATGTCATACTTACAGGACGAGCGGAGGAGAGGAAAGGAAAGGAGGAGACGAGGCAGAGTGGAGACCGTAGTTTGAAATGTTATGTCATATTTAGAGAATGAGGAGGAGGCTCTGCGGTATGGAGGTTGTGCAGCATAGAGAAAGAAGAGAAATGGAAGCTCTCCCAGCCTCTGTTTCTCTGTGAGGCTGCAGACACAGGAGGAAAACAGGAGAGAAATGGAAGCTCTCCCAGCCTCTGTTGCTCTGTGAGGCTGCAGACACAAGAGGAAAACAGAGAAATGGAAGCTCTCCCAGCCTCTAATTCTCTGTGAGGCTGCAGACATAGGAGGAGAACATTAGAGAAATGGAAGCTCTCCCAGCCTCTGTTTCTCTGTGAGGCTGCAGACACAGGAGGAGAACATTAGAGAAATAGAAGCTCTCCCAGCCTCTGTTTCTAGAAGTCTGCAGCCAGCTCCACTGAGATGCAGCCAGCTACACTCAGATACAGCCAGCTACACTGAGATACAGCCAGCTACACTGAGATACAGCCAGCTACACTGAGATACATTCTGCTTCACTTGTGCATGTCCTCTGAGCATGTGTGTGTGTGTGTGCATGTGAGTGCATGTCCTGTGTGAGTGCATGTCCGGTGTGAGTGCATGTCCTCTGTGTGTGTATGTCCTCTGTGTGTGTCTTCTCTGTGTGTGTGTCTTCTTTGTGTGTGTGTCTTCTCTCTGTGTGTGTCTTCTCTGTGCGTGTGTCTTCTCTGTGTGTGTGTGTCTTCTCTGTGCGTGTGTCTTCAGTGTGTGTGTGTGTGTGTGTGTGTGTGCTTGTACACAGTGCCCTTCACACTCCCTCCCCTCTCCCTGTCCTCTCAGGTAGAAGGGTCTTCATCAGGATCTCCATTAGGTTATTTTGATGTTTTTATCTTTTCGTGATTGGAGCTTGTCCTCCACAGCCCAAACAGACAGGCTTCTGGAGGCCTTGAGTGAATTTCTCGCTGTCCTCAGAGGAGCTGGGCTTCAATAAAACATTAGGCCAGGGCAGCAGCAGCCAGCCAGCCCAGCCTCCGAGCTGCGGTGTTCAGAACAGCTCAAGCGACGACTCATGCCTCTCCCTGTAAGTTTACACTCGTGTGAACATCAGCTGTGCTGGAACTCTAAGTGAAGGTTTGCACGCAAACATGGCCACTACCGGAGTCACCTCGGGTTAACGTGCTGCCGTCATCAACTAAATGAAATGATGAGCTGTGTCCCTGGTGAAGATCAGTGACTCTGATTAGACTGTGCTGCATGGTAATTTGATAAGGTGTCTGTCCTTTAATACCCTAGCTGCTCTGAGGGTTCTGAGGGCCCTGAGGGTTCTGAGGGTTCTGAGGGTTCTGAGGGCCCTGAGGGTTCTGAGGGCTCTGAGGGCTCTGAGGGCTCTGAGGGTTCTGAGGGTTCTGAGGGTTCTGAGTGATCTGAGTGCTATAAGGGTTCTGAGGGCTCTGAGGGTTCTGAGTGCTCTGAGGGCTCTGAGGGCCCTGAGTGCTCTGAGGGCTCTGAGGGCTCTGAGGGTTCTGAGGGCTCTGAGGGCTCTGAGGGCTCTCAGGGTTCTGAGGGTTCTGAGGGTTCTGAGTGCTCTGAGGGTTCTGAGGGCTCTGAGGGTTCTGAGGGTTCTGAGGGTTCTGAGGGTTCTGAGGGGTCTGAGGGCTCTGAGGGTTCTGAGGGTTCTGAGTGCTCTGAGTGCTCTGAGGGCTCTGAGGGTTCTGAGGGTTCTGAGGGTTCTGAGGGCCCTGAGTGCTCTGAGGGTTCTGAGGGTTCTGAGTGCTCTGAGGGTTCTGAGGGTTCTGAGGGCTCTGAGGGCTCTGAGGGCTCTGAGGGTTCTGAGGGCTCTGAGGGTTCTGAGTACTCTGAGGGTTCTGAGGGTTCTGAGGGTTCTGAGGGCTCTGAGGGCTCTGAGGGTTCTGAGGGTTCTGAGGGTTCTGAGGGCTCTGAGGGTTCTGAGGGCTCTGAGGGCTCTGAGGGTTCTAAGGGTTCTGAGGGTTCTGGGTGCTCTGAGGGTTCTGAGGGTTCTGAGTGCTCTGAGGGCCCTGAGTGCTCTGAGGGTTCTGAGGGCCCTGAGTGCTCTGAGGGTTC
Organism: Oncorhynchus mykiss; assembly: GCF_013265735.2. Classification (NCBI taxonomy): domain Eukaryota; kingdom Metazoa; phylum Chordata; class Actinopteri; order Salmoniformes; family Salmonidae; genus Oncorhynchus; species Oncorhynchus mykiss. The sequence goes on along the minus strand of NC_048576.1, from coordinate 3,818,741 downwards.
TGAGGGCTCTGAGGGCTCTGAGGGTTCTGAGGGTTCTGAGGGCTCTGAGGGTTCTGAGGGTTCTGAGAGCTCTGAGGGTTCTGGGGGCTATTAGGGCTCTGAGGGCTATAAGGGGTCTGAGGGCTCTGATGGCTCTGAGGGACTGTTGGCACAACACCAGACAGTTTGTTGAGGGGGCAGAGAGGGAAGAGGGGCTGACGTGTTGGCACAACACCAGAGAAGTGGGGACGACTATTGGTGCAACATCACTGAGTTTATTATTACTGTGGTTAATACCTGGTGCTTGTATATACATTATATACGTGTATGTATTTTTTTTATTATGTATCTGTTATTTATACAGGGATGTCCCATTGAGCACTGAGTCATTTATCTGTTATTTATACAGGGATGTCCCATTGAGCACTGAGTCATTTATCTGTTATTTATACAGGGATGTCCCATTGAGCACTGAGTCATTTATCTGTTATTTATACAGGGATGTCCCATTGAGCACTGAGTCATTTATCTGTTATTTATACAGGGATGTCCCATTGAGCACTGAGTCATTTATCTGTTATTTATACAGGGATGTCCCATTGAGCACTGAGTCATTTAACTGTTATTTATACAGGGATGTCCCATTGAGCACTGAGTCATTTATCTGTTATTTATACAGGGATGTCCCATTGAGCACTGAGTCATTTATCTGTTATTTATTCAGGGATGTCCCATTGAGCACTGAGTCATTTATCTGTTATTTATACAGGGATGTCCCATTGAGCACTGAGTCATTTATCTGTTATTTATACAGGGATGTCCCATTGAGCACTGAGTCATTTATCTGTTATTTATACAGGGATGTCCCATTGAGCACTGAGTCATTTATCTGTTATTTATACAGGGATGTCCCATTGAGCACTGAGTCATTTATCTGTTATTTATACAGGGATGTCCCATTGAGCACTGAGTCATTTATCTGTTATTTATACAGGGATGTCCCATTGAGCACTGAGTCATTTATCTGTTATTTATACAGGGATGTCCCATTGAGCACTGAGTCATTTAACTGTTATTTATACAGGGATGTCCCATTGAGCACTGAGTCATTTATCTGTTATTTATACAGGGATGTCCCATTGAGCACTGAGTCATTTATCTGTTATTTATACAGGGATGTCCCATTGAGCACTGAGTCATTTATCTGTTATTTATACAGGGATGTCCCATTGAGCACTGAGTCATTTATCTGTTATTTATACAGGGATGTCCCATTGAGCACTGAGTCATTTATCTGTTATTTATACAGGGATGTTCCATTGAGCACTGAGTCATTTATCTGTTATTTATACAGGGATGTTCCATTGAGCACTGAGTCATTTATCTGTTATTTATACAGGGATGTCCCATTGAGCACTGAGTCATTTATCTGTTATTTATACAGGGATGTCCCATTGAGCACTGAGTCATTTAACTGTTATTTATACAAGTCTAAAACTGCTTTATCTCAATAAAATAAATTCAGCGCATATGCAAATGGATGTAATGTAAAAATATGTATATTTAGCTACGGGTGATAAGTTGCTATCTACCAAAGCCACTAGAATAAGAAACAAATAGAAAGAGAAGGTTTGCTAATCTTGAATCTCACTCTGATTATGCTGTTTTCGCATAATCTTTATTAATATTTACAGGAAGAAACATGTGAGGATGTCATGGTTAAGGACAACACATCTTCTTACTATTTAACAGAGATGGATGATGTGGCCCAAATGACACCCTTTTCTCTACCAGGGCCCTATATAGTGCACTACATTAGACTAGGGCCATTGAGACTAACATTATACCTAGTCATCAGTTGACATGGACATGTTTCAGTTGAATCATCGGTCAGATATATAATGTGTTTAAACATTGCTTTGACGAACAAGTTTGCTCCGAAATGTGTCAACATTAAAACCTCTTTGGGATAGGGGGCAGCATTTTCACTTTTGGATAAATAGCGTGCCCAATCTCAACTTCCTGATACTCATCCCCAGAAGATAATATTTGCATATTATTATTAGTAGATTTGGATAGAAAAACTCTCTGACGTTTCTAAAACAGTTTTTATCATGTCTGTGAGTATACATAACTTATTAAGCAGGTGAAACCCCGAGGACTTACCATTCAGAAAAAAAATTCAGTTTGTTGTCTTCCTGTATTGAAAAGAGATAGTCCGGTCTTCAATTTGATAGATTATTAACGTTTAAAAATACCTAAAGTTGTATTACAAAAGTAGTTTGAAATGTTTTGGCAAAGTTTACAGGTAACTTTTGAGATATTTTGTAGTGACGTTGCGCAAATTAGAAGCTGTTTTTTTCTGGATCAAACACGCCAAATAAATAGATATTTTGGAAATATATGGACAGAATTAATCAAACAAAAGGACCAATTGTGATGTTTATGGGACATATGAGAGTGCCAACAAAAGAAGCTTGTCAAAGCATGATTGATATTTTATTTCTGCGTTTTGTGTAGCGCCTGCAGGGTTGAAATATTATTTATCTCTTTGTTTACTGTTGTGCTATCATCAGATAATAGCTTCTTATGCTTTCACCGAAAAGCTTTTTTGAAATCGGGCATGTTGGCTGGATTCACAACGAGTGTATCTTTAATTTGGTATCTTACATGTGTGATTTAATGAAAGTTTGATTTTTATAGTATTTTATTTGAATCTGGCGCTCTGCATTTTCCCTGGCTATTGGCCAAGTGGGACATTTGTGTCCCCCTATCCCAGAGAGGTTATCGTCCCTCCCATCCCTTTCCCAACTTCCCTCTCTCATCCTCAATGCCTCTCTCATCCCATCTATCCCTCTCTCATCCCATATATCCCTCTCTCATTTCCCCTGGCTATTGGCCAAGTGGGACATTTGTGTCCCCCTATCCCAGAGAGGATTTATCATCCCTCCCATCCCTTTCCCAACTTCCCTCTCTCATCCTCAATGCCTCTCTCATCCTCAATGCCTCTCTCATCCTCTATCACTTTCTTATACTCTATCCCTCTCTCATCATCTATTCAATTCAATTCAAGGGGCTTTATTGGGAAACACATGTGTTAACATTGCCAAAGCAAGTGAGGTAGATAATATACAAAGTGAAATAAACAATAAAAATGAACAGTAAACATTACACATATAGAAGTTTCAAAATAATAAAGATGTTACAAATGTCGTATTATGTATATACAGTGTTGTAACGATGTACAAATGGTTAAAATACACAGTATTGTAATAAATAAGCATAAATATGGGTTGAATATGCTCTATCATCCTCTATCCCTCTCTCATCCTCTACCCCTCTCTCATCCTCTATCCCTCTCTCATCCTCTATCCCTCTCTCATCCTCTATCCCTCTCTAATCCTCTATCATGCTCTCATCCCCTATCCCGCTCTCATCCTATATATCACTCTCTAATCCTCTATCTCTCTCTCATCCTCTATCCCTCTCTCATCCCATCTATCCCTCTCTCAAACTCTCTATCCCTCTCTCATCCCATATATCCCTCTCTCATCCTCTATCCCCCTCATCCCATCTATCCCTCTCTCATCCCATATATCCCTCTCTCATCCACAATGCCTCTCTCATCCTCTATCACTTTCTTATACTCTATGCCTCTCTCATCCTCTATCCCTCTCTCATCCTCTATCCCTCTCTCATCCTCTATCATGCTCTCATCCCCTATCCCGCTCTCATCCTATATATCACTCTCTCATCCTCTATCTCTCTCTCATCCTCTATCCCTCTCTCATCCCATCTATCCCTCTCTCAAACTCTCTATCCCTCTCTCATCCCATCTATCCCTCTCTCAAACTCTCTATCCTTCTCTAATCCTCTATCCCTCTCTCATCCTCTATCCCTATCTCATCCCATCTATCCCTGTCTTAAACTCTCTATCCTTCTCTCATCCCCTATCCTTCTCTCATCCCATATATCCCTCTCTCATCCCATCTATCCCTCTCTCATCCCATCTATCCCTCTCTCATCCCATATATCCCGATCTCATCCTCTATCCCTCTCTAATCCCATCTATCCCGATCTCATCCCATATATCCCTCTCTCTTCTCCTATCCCTCTCTCATCTCCTATCCCTCTCTCATCCCATATATCCCTCTCTCATCCTATCTATCCCTCTCTCATCCCATCTATCCCTCTCTCATCCCATCTAGCCCTCTCTCATCCCATCTATCCCTCTCTCATCCTCTATCCCTCTCTCAACCCATATATCCCTCTCTCATCCCATCTATCCCGCCCTCATCCCATCTAGCCCTCTCTCATCCCATCTATCCCTCTCTCATCCTCTATCCCTCTCTCATCCCATCTATCCCTCTCTCATCCCATCTATCCCTCTCTCATCCCATCTATCCCTCTCTCATCCCATCTATCCCGATCTCATCCCATATATCCCGTCTCATCTCCTCATCTCCCATCTCTCTCATCTCCTATCCCTCTCTCGTCTCCCATCCCTCTCTCATCCCATCTATCCCTCTCTCATCCCATCGATCCCTCTCTCATCCCAACTATCCCTCTCTCAACTTCTATCCCTCTCTCATCCCATCTATCCCTCTCTCATCCCATCTATCCCTCTCTCGTCCTCTATCCCTCTCTCGTCCTCTATCCCTCTCTCGTCCTCTATCCCTCTCTCGTCCCATCTATCCCTCTCTCGTCCCATCTATCCCTCTCTCATTCCATATATCCCACTCTCATCCCATCTATCCCCCTCATCCTATCTATCCCTCTCTCATCCCATCTATCCCCCTCTCATCCCATCTATCCCCCTCTCATCCCATCTATCCCTCTCTCATCCCATCTATCCCTCTCTCATCCCATCTATCCCTCTCTCATCCCATCCATCCCTCTCTCATCTCCTATCCCTCTCTCATCCCATCTATCCCTCTCTCATCCTATCTATCCCTCTCTCATCCTCTATCCCTCTCTCATCCCATCTATCCCTCTCTCATCCCATCTATCCCTATCTCATCCCATCTATCCCTCTCTCATCCTCTATCCCTCTCTCATCCTCTATCCCTCTCTCATCCTCTATCCCCCTCTCATCCCATCTATCCCTATCTCATCCCATCTATCCCTCTCTCTTCCCATCTATCCCTTTCTCATCCCATCTATCCCTCTCTCATTCCATCTATCCCTCTCTCATCCCATCTATCCCTCTCTCATCCTCTATCCCTCTCTCATCCCATCTATCCCCCTTTCATCCCATCTATCCCACTCTCATCCCATCTATCCCTCTCTCGTCCTCTATCCCTCTCTCGTCCTCTATACCTCTCTCGTCCTCTATCCCTCTCTCGTCCCATCTATCCCTCTCTCATCCCATCTATCCCTCTCTCATCCCATCTATCCCTCTCTCATCCCATCTATCCCCCTCTCATCCCATCTATCCCCCTCATCCCATCTATCCCCCTCTCATCCCATCTATTCCTCTCTCATCCCCTCTATCCCCTCTCATCCCATCTATTCCTCTCTCATCCCATCTGTCCCTCTCTCTTCCCATCTATCCCTCTCTCATCCCATCTATCCCTCTCTCATCCCATATATCCCGATCTCATCCTCTATCCCTCTCTAATCCCATCTATCCCGATCTCATCCCATATATCCCTCTCTCTTCTCCTATCCCTCTCTCATCTCCTATCCCTCTCTCATCCCATATATCCCTCTCTCATCCCATCTATCCCTCTCTCATCCCATCTATCCCTCTCTCATCCCATCTAGCCCTCTCTCATCCCATCTATCCCTCTCTCATCCTCTATACCTCTCTCAACCCATATATCCCTCTCTCATCCCATCTATCCCTCTCTCATCCCATCTAGCCCTCTCTCATCCCATCTATCCCTCTCTCATCCTCTATCCCTCTCTCATCCCATCTATCCCTCTCTCATCCCATCTATCCCTCTCTCATCCCATCTATCCCTCTCTCATCCCATCTATCCCGATCTCATCCCATATATCCCGTCTCATCTCCTATCCCTCTCTCATCTCCTATCCCTCTCTCGTCTCCCATCCCTCTCTCATCCCATCTATCCCTCTCTCATCCCATCGATCCCTCTCTCATCCCAACTATCCCTCTCTCAACTTCCATCCCTCTCTCATCCCATCTATCCCTCTCTCATCCCATATATCCCGATCTCATCCTCTATCCCTCTCTAATCCCATCTATCCCGATCTCATCCCATATATCCCTCTCTCTTCTCCTATCCCTCTCTCATCTCCTATCCCTCTCTCATCCCATATATCCCTCTCTCATCCTATCTATCCCTCTCTAATCCCATCTATCCCTCTCTCATCCCATCTAGCCCTCTCTCATCCCATCTATCCCTCTCTCATCCCATCTATCCCTCTCTCAACCCATATATCCCTCTCTCATCCCATCTATCCCTCTCTCATCCCATCTAGCCCTCTCTCATCCCATCTATCCCTCTCTCATCCCATCTATCCCTCTCTCATCCCATCTATCCCTCTCTCATCCCATCTATCCCTCTCTCATCCCATCTAGCCCTCTCTCGTCCCATCTATCCCTCTCTCATCCTCTATCCCTCTCTCATCCCATCTATCCCTCTCTCATCCCATCTATCCCTCTCTCATCCCATCTATCCCTCTCTCATCCCATCTATCCCTCTCTCATCCCATCTATCCCCCTCTCATCCCATCTATCCCCCTCATCCCATCTATCCCCCTCTCATCCCATTTATTCCTCTCTCATCCCCTCTATCCCCTCTCATCCCATCTATTCCTCTCTCATCCCATCTGTCCCTCTCTCTTCCCATCTATCCCTCTCTCATCCCATCTATCCCTCTCTCATCCCATATATCCCGATCTCATCCTCTATCCCTCTCTAATCCCATCTATCCCGATCTCATCCCATCTATCCCTCTCTCTTCTTCTATCCCTCTCTCATCTCCTATCCCTCTCTCATCCCATATATCCCTCTCTCATCCTATCTATCCCTCTCTCATCCCATCTATCCCTCTCTCATCCCATCTAGCCCTCTCTCATCCCATCTATCCCTCTCTCATCCTCTATCCCTCTCTCAACCCATATATCCCTCTCTCATCCCATCTATCCCTCTCTCATCCCATCTAGCCCTCTCTCATCCCATCTATCCCTCTCTCATCCTCTATCCCTCTCTCAACCCATATATCCCTCTCTCATCCTCTATCCCTCTCTCATCCCATCTATCCCTCTCTCATCCCATCTATCCCTCTCTCATCCCATCTAGCCCTCTCTCATCCCATCTATCCCTCTCTCATCCTCTATCCCTCTCTCATCCCATCTATCCCTCTCTCATCCCATCTATCCCTCTCTCATCCCATCTATCCCTCTCTCATCCCATCTATCCCTCTCTCATCCTCTATCCCTCTCTCATCCCATCTATCCCCCTTTCATCCCATCTAGCCCTCTCTCATCCCATCTATCCCTCTCTCATCCTCTATCCCTCTCTCAACCCATATATCCCTCTCTCATCCCATCTATCCCTCTCTCATCCCATCTAGCCCTCTCTCATCCCATCTATTCCTCTCTCATCCCATCTGTCCCTCTCTCTTCCCATCTATCCCTCTCTCATCCCATCTATCCCTATCTCATCCCATCTATCCCTCTCTCATCCTCTATCCCTCTCTCATCCTCTATCCCTCTCTCATCCTCTATCCCCCTCTCATCCCATCTATCCCTCTCTCATCCCATCCATCCCTCTCTCTTCCCATCTATCCCTCTCTCATCCCCTCTATCCCCTCTCATCCCATCTATTCCTCTCTCATCCCATCTGTCCCTCTCTCTTCCCATCTATCCCTCTCTCATCCCATCTATCCCTCTCTCATCCCATATATCCCGATCTCATCCTCTATCCCTCTCTAATCCCATCTATCCCGATCTCATCCCATATATCCCTCTCTCTTCTTCTATCCCTCTCTCATCTCCTATCCCTCTCTCATCCCATATATCCCTCTCAAATCCTATCTATCCCTCTCTCATCCCATCTATCCCTCTCTCATCCCATCTAGCCCTCTCTCATCCCATCTATCCCTCTCTCATCCTCTATCCCTCTCTCAACCCATATATCCCTCTCTCATCCCATCTATCCCTCTCTCATCCCATCTAGCCCTCTCTCATCCCATCTATCCCTCTCTCATCCTCTATCCCTCTCTCATCCCATCTATCCCTCTCTCATCCCATCTATCCCTCTCTCATCCCATCTATCCCTCTCTCATCCCATCTATCCCTCTCTCATCCTCTATCCCTCTCTCATCCCATCTATCCCCCTTTCATCCCATCTATCCCACTCTCATCCCATCTATCCCTCTCTCGTCCTCTATCCCTCTCTCGTCATCTATACCTCTCTCGTCCTCTATCCCTCTCTCGTCCCATCTATCCCTCTCTCATCCCATCTATCCCTCTCTCATCCCATCTATCCCTCTCTCATCCCATCTATCCCCCTCTCATCCCATCTATCCCCCTCATCCCATCTATCCCCCTCTCATCCCATCTATTCCTCTCTCATCCCCTCTATCCCCTCTCATCCCATCTATTCCTCTCTCATCCCATCTGTCCCTCTCTCTTCCCATCTATCCCTCTCTCATCCCATCTATCCCTCTCTCATTCTCTATCCCTCTCTCATCCTCTATCCCTCTCTCATCCTCTATCCCCCTCTCATCCCATCTATCCCTCTCTCATCCCATCTATCCCTCTCTCATCCCATCTATCCCTCTCTCATCCCATCTATCCCTCTCTCATCCCATCCATCCCTCTCTCATCCTCTATCCCTCTCTCAACCCATATATCCCTCTCTCATCCCATCTATCCCTCTCTCATCCCATCTAGCCCTCTCTCATCCCATCTATCCCTCTCTCATCCTCTATCCCTCTCTCATCCCATCTATCCCTCTCTCATCCCATCTATCCCTCTCTCATCCCATCTATCCCTCTCTCATCCCATCTATCCCTCTCTCATCCTCTATCCCTCTCTCATCCCATCTATCCCCCTTTCATCCCATCTATCCCACTCTCATCCCATCTATCCCTCTCTCGTCCTCTATCCCTCTCTCGTCATCTATACCTCTCTCGTCCTCTATCCCTCTCTCGTCCCATCTATCCCTCTCTCATCCCATCTATCCCTCTCTCATCCCATCTATCCCTCTCTCATCCCATCTATCCCCCTCTCATCCCATCTATCCCCCTCATCCCATCTATCCCCCTCTCATCCCATCTATTCCTCTCTCATCCCCTCTATCCCCTCTCATCCCATCTATTCCTCTCTCATCCCATCTGTCCCTCTCTCTTCCCATCTATCCCTCTCTCATCCCATCTATCCCTCTCTCATTCTCTATCCCTCTCTCATCCTCTATCCCTCTCTCATCCTCTATCCCCCTCTCATCCCATCTATCCCTCTCTCATCCCATCTATCCCTCTCTCATCCCATCTATCCCTCTCTCATCCCATCTATCCCTCTCTCATCCCATCCATCCCTCTCTCATCCGATCTATCCCACTCTCAACCCATCTATCCCTCTCTCATCCTCTATCCCTCTCTCATCCCATCTATCCCCCTTTCATCCCATCTATCCCACTCTCATCCCATCTATCCCTCTCTCATCCCATCTATCCCCCTATCATCCCATCTATCCCCCTCTCATCCCATCTATCCCTCTCTCATCCCATCTATCCCTCTTTCATCCTCTATCCCCCTCTCATCCCATCTAGCCCTCTCTCATCCCATCTATCCCTCTCTCATCCTCTATCCCTCTCTCAACCCATATATCCCTCTCTCATCCTCTATCCCTCTCTCATCCCATCTATCCCTCTCTCATCCCATCTATCCCTCTCTCATCCCATCTAGCCCTCTCTCATCCCATCTATCCCTCTCTCATCCTCTATCCCTCTCTCATCCCATCTATCCCTCTCTCATCCCATCTATCCCTCTCTCATCCCATCTATCCCTCTCTCATCCCATCTATCCCTCTCTCATCCTCTATCCCTCTCTCATCCCATCTATCCCCCTTTCATCCCATCTAGCCCTCTCTCATCCCATCTATCCCTCTCTCATCCTCTATCCCTCTCTCAACCCATATATCCCTCTCTCATCCCATCTATCCCTCTCTCATCCCATCTAGCCCTCTCTCATCCCATCTATTCCTCTCTCATCCCATCTGTCCCTCTCTCTTCCCATCTATCCCTCTCTCATCCCATCTATCCCTATCTCATCCCATCTATCCCTCTCTCATCCTCTATCCCTCTCTCATCCTCTATCCCTCTCTCATCCTCTATCCCCCTCTCATCCCATCTATCCCTCTCTCATCCCATCCATCCCTCTCTCTTCCCATCTATCCCTCTCTCATCCCCTCTATCCCCTCTCATCCCATCTATTCCTCTCTCATCCCATCTGTCCCTCTCTCTTCCCATCTATCCCTCTCTCATCCCATCTATCCCTCTCTCATCCCATATATCCCGATCTCATCCTCTATCCCTCTCTAATCCCATCTATCCCGATCTCATCCCATATATCCCTCTCTCTTCTTCTATCCCTCTCTCATCTCCTATCCCTCTCTCATCCCATATATCCCTCTCAAATCCTATCTATCCCTCTCTCATCCCATCTATCCCTCTCTCATCCCATCTAGCCCTCTCTCATCCCATCTATCCCTCTCTCATCCTCTATCCCTCTCTCAACCCATATATCCCTCTCTCATCCCATCTATCCCTCTCTCATCCCATCTAGCCCTCTCTCATCCCATCTATCCCTCTCTCATCCTCTATCCCTCTCTCATCCCATCTATCCCTCTCTCATCCCATCTATCCCTCTCTCATCCCATCTATCCCTCTCTCATCCCATCTATCCCTCTCTCATCCTCTATCCCTCTCTCATCCCATCTATCCCCCTTTCATCCCATCTATCCCACTCTCATCCCATCTATCCCTCTCTCGTCCTCTATCCCTCTCTCGTCATCTATACCTCTCTCGTCCTCTATCCCTCTCTCGTCCCATCTATCCCTCTCTCATCCCATCTATCCCTCTCTCATCCCATCTATCCCTCTCTCATCCCATCTATCCCCCTCTCATCCCATCTATCCCCCTCATCCCATCTATCCCCCTCTCATCCCATCTATTCCTCTCTCATCCCCTCTATCCCCTCTCATCCCATCTATTCCTCTCTCATCCCATCTGTCCCTCTCTCTTCCCATCTATCCCTCTCTCATCCCATCTATCCCTCTCTCATTCTCTATCCCTCTCTCATCCTCTATCCCTCTCTCATCCTCTATCCCCCTCTCATCCCATCTATCCCTCTCTCATCCCATCTATCCCTCTCTCATCCCATCTATCCCTCTCTCATCCCATCTATCCCTCTCTCATCCCATCCATCCCTCTCTCATCCAATCTATCCCACTCTCAACCCATCTATCCCTCTCTCATCCTCTATCCCTCTCTCATCCCATCTATCCCCCTTTCATCCCATCTATCCCACTCTCATCCCATCTATCCCTCTCTCATCCCATCTATCCCCCTCTCATCCCATCTATCCCCCTCTCATCCCATCTATCCCTCTCTCATCCCATCTATCCCTCTTTCATCCTCTATCCCCCTCTCATCCCATCTATCCCCCTCTCATCCCATCTATCCCCCTCTCATCCCATCTATCCCCCTCATCACATCTATCCCTCTCTCATCCCATCTATTCCTCTCTCATCCCATCTATCCCCCTCTCATCCCATCTATTCCTCTCTCATCCCATCTGTCCCTCTCTCTTCCCATCTATCCCTCTCTCATCCCATCTATCCCTATCTCATCCCATCTATCCCTCTCTCATCCTCTATCCCTCTCTCATCCTCTATCCCTCTCTCATCCTCTATCCCCCTCTCATCCCATCTATCCCTCTCTCATCCCATCCATCCCTCTCTCTTCCCATCTATCCCTCTCTCATCCCATCTATCCCTCTCTCATTCTCTATCCCTCTCTCATCCTCTATCCCTCTCTCATCCTCTATCCCCCTCTCATCCCATCTATCCCTCTCTCATCCCATCTATCCCTCTCTCATCCCATCTATCCCTCTCTCATCCCATCTATCCCTCTCTCATCCCATCCATCCCTCTCTCATCCTCTATCCCTCTCTCAACCCATATATCCCTCTCTCATCCCATCTATCCCTCTCTCATCCCATCTAGCCCTCTCTCATCCCATCTATCCCTCTCTCATCCTCTATCCCTCTCTCATCCCATCTATCCCTCTCTCATCCCATCTATCCCTCTCTCATCCCATCTATCCCTCTCTCATCCCATCTATCCCTCTCTCATCCTCTATCCCTCTCTCATCCCATCTATCCCCCTTTCATCCCATCTATCCCACTCTCATCCCATCTATCCCTCTCTCGTCCTCTATCCCTCTCTCGTCATCTATACCTCTCTCGTCCTCTATCCCTCTCTCGTCCCATCTATCCCTCTCTCATCCCATCTATCCCTCTCTCATCCCATCTATCCCTCTCTCATCCCATCTATCCCCCTCTCATCCCATCTATCCCCCTCATCCCATCTATCCCCCTCTCATCCCATCTATTCCTCTCTCATCCCCTCTATCCCCTCTCATCCCATCTATTCCTCTCTCATCCCATCTGTCCCTCTCTCTTCCCATCTATCCCTCTCTCATCCCATCTATCCCTCTCTCATTCTCTATCCCTCTCTCATCCTCTATCCCTCTCTCATCCTCTATCCCCCTCTCATCCCATCTATCCCTCTCTCATCCCATCTATCCCTCTCTCATCCCATCTATCCCTCTCTCATCCCATCTATCCCTCTCTCATCCCATCCATCCCTCTCTCATCCGATCTATCCCACTCTCAACCCATCTATCCCTCTCTCATCCTCTATCCCTCTCTCATCCCATCTATCCCCCTTTCATCCCATCTATCCCACTCTCATCCCATCTATCCCTCTCTCATCCCATCTATCCCCCTCTCATCCCATCTATCCCCCTCTCATCCCATCTATCCCTCTCTCATCCCATCTATCCCTCTTTCATCCTCTATCCCCCTCTCATCCCATCTAGCCCTCTCTCATCCCATCTATCCCTCTCTCATCCTCTATCCCTCTCTCAACCCATATATCCCTCTCTCATCCTCTATCCCTCTCTCATCCCATCTATCCCTCTCTCATCCCATCTATCCCTCTCTCATCCCATCTAGCCCTCTCTCATCCCATCTATCCCTCTCTCATCCTCTATCCCTCTCTCATCCCATCTATCCCTCTCTCATCCCATCTATCCCTCTCTCATCCCATCTATCCCTCTCTCATCCCATCTATCCCTCTCTCATCCTCTATCCCTCTCTCATCCCATCTATCCCCCTTTCATCCCATCTAGCCCTCTCTCATCCCATCTATCCCTCTCTCATCCTCTATCCCTCTCTCAACCCATATATCCCTCTCTCATCCCATCTATCCCTCTCTCATCCCATCTAGCCCTCTCTCATCCCATCTATTCCTCTCTCATCCCATCTGTCCCTCTCTCTTCCCATCTATCCCTCTCTCATCCCATCTATCCCTATCTCATCCCATCTATCCCTCTCTCATCCTCTATCCCTCTCTCATCCTCTATCCCTCTCTCATCCTCTATCCCCCTCTCATCCCATCTATCCCTCTCTCATCCCATCCATCCCTCTCTCTTCCCATCTATCCCTCTCTCATCCCCTCTATCCCCTCTCATCCCATCTATTCCTCTCTCATCCCATCTGTCCCTCTCTCTTCCCATCTATCCCTCTCTCATCCCATCTATCCCTCTCTCATCCCATATATCCCGATCTCATCCTCTATCCCTCTCTAATCCCATCTATCCCGATCTCATCCCATATATCCCTCTCTCTTCTTCTATCCCTCTCTCATCTCCTATCCCTCTCTCATCCCATATATCCCTCTCAAATCCTATCTATCCCTCTCTCATCCCATCTATCCCTCTCTCATCCCATCTAGCCCTCTCTCATCCCATCTATCCCTCTCTCATCCTCTATCCCTCTCTCAACCCATATATCCCTCTCTCATCCCATCTATCCCTCTCTCATCCCATCTAGCCCTCTCTCATCCCATCTATCCCTCTCTCATCCTCTATCCCTCTCTCATCCCATCTATCCCTCTCTCATCCCATCTATCCCTCTCTCATCCCATCTATCCCTCTCTCATCCCATCTATCCCTCTCTCATCCTCTATCCCTCTCTCATCCCATCTATCCCCCTTTCATCCCATCTATCCCACTCTCATCCCATCTATCCCTCTCTCGTCCTCTATCCCTCTCTCGTCATCTATACCTCTCTCGTCCTCTATCCCTCTCTCGTCCCATCTATCCCTCTCTCATCCCATCTATCCCTCTCTCATCCCATCTATCCCTCTCTCATCCCATCTATCCCCCTCTCATCCCATCTATCCCCCTCATCCCATCTATCCCCCTCTCATCCCATCTATTCCTCTCTCATCCCCTCTATCCCCTCTCATCCCATCTATTCCTCTCTCATCCCATCTGTCCCTCTCTCTTCCCATCTATCCCTCTCTCATCCCATCTATCCCTCTCTCATTCTCTATCCCTCTCTCATCCTCTATCCCTCTCTCATCCTCTATCCCCCTCTCATCCCATCTATCCCTCTCTCATCCCATCTATCCCTCTCTCATCCCATCTATCCCTCTCTCATCCCATCTATCCCTCTCTCATCCCATCCATCCCTCTCTCATCCAATCTATCCCACTCTCAACCCATCTATCCCTCTCTCATCCTCTATCCCTCTCTCATCCCATCTATCCCCCTTTCATCCCATCTATCCCACTCTCATCCCATCTATCCCTCTCTCATCCCATCTATCCCCCTCTCATCCCATCTATCCCCCTCTCATCCCATCTATCCCTCTCTCATCCCATCTATCCCTCTTTCATCCTCTATCCCCCTCTCATCCCATCTATCCCCCTCTCATCCCATCTATCCCCCTCTCATCCCATCTATCCCCCTCATCACATCTATCCCTCTCTCATCCCATCTATTCCTCTCTCATCCCATCTATCCCCCTCTCATCCCATCTATTCCTCTCTCATCCCATCTGTCCCTCTCTCTTCCCATCTATCCCTCTCTCATCCCATCTATCCCTATCTCATCCCATCTATCCCTCTCTCATCCTCTATCCCTCTCTCATCCTCTATCCCTCTCTCATCCTCTATCCCCCTCTCATCCCATCTATCCCTCTCTCATCCCATCCATCCCTCTCTCTTCCCATCTATCCCTCTCTCATCCCATCTATCCCTCTCTCATTCTCTATCCCTCTCTCATCCTCTATCCCTCTCTCATCCTCTATCCCCCTCTCATCCCATCTATCCCTCTCTCATCCCATCTATCCCTCTCTCATCCCATCTATCCCTCTCTCATCCCATCTATCCCTCTCTCATCCCATCCATCCCTCTCTCATCCTCTATCCCTCTCTCAACCCATATATCCCTCTCTCATCCCATCTATCCCTCTCTCATCCCATCTAGCCCTCTCTCATCCCATCTATCCCTCTCTCATCCTCTATCCCTCTCTCATCCCATCTATCCCTCTCTCATCCCATCTATCCCTCTCTCATCCCATCTATCCCTCTCTCATCCCATCTATCCCTCTCTCATCCTCTATCCCTCTCTCATCCCATCTATCCCCCTTTCATCCCATCTATCCCACTCTCATCCCATCTATCCCTCTCTCGTCCTCTATCCCTCTCTCGTCATCTATACCTCTCTCGTCCTCTATCCCTCTCTCGTCCCATCTATCCCTCTCTCATCCCATCTATCCCTCTCTCATCCCATCTATCCCTCTCTCATCCCATCTATCCCCCTCTCATCCCATCTATCCCCCTCATCCCATCTATCCCCCTCTCATCCCATCTATTCCTCTCTCATCCCCTCTATCCCCTCTCATCCCATCTATTCCTCTCTCATCCCATCTGTCCCTCTCTCTTCCCATCTATCCCTCTCTCATCCCATCTATCCCTCTCTCATTCTCTATCCCTCTCTCATCCTCTATCCCTCTCTCATCCTCTATCCCCCTCTCATCCCATCTATCCCTCTCTCATCCCATCTATCCCTCTCTCATCCCATCTATCCCTCTCTCATCCCATCTATCCCTCTCTCATCCCATCCATCCCTCTCTCATCCGATCTATCCCACTCTCAACCCATCTATCCCTCTCTCATCCTCTATCCCTCTCTCATCCCATCTATCCCCCTTTCATCCCATCTATCCCACTCTCATCCCATCTATCCCTCTCTCATCCCATCTATCCCCCTCTCATCCCATCTATCCCCCTCTCATCCCATCTATCCCTCTCTCATCCCATCTATCCCTCTTTCATCCTCTATCCCCCTCTCATCCCATCTAGCCCTCTCTCATCCCATCTATCCCTCTCTCATCCTCTATCCCTCTCTCAACCCATATATCCCTCTCTCATCCTCTATCCCTCTCTCATCCCATCTATCCCTCTCTCATCCCATCTATCCCTCTCTCATCCCATCTAGCCCTCTCTCATCCCATCTATCCCTCTCTCATCCTCTATCCCTCTCTCATCCCATCTATCCCTCTCTCATCCCATCTATCCCTCTCTCATCCCATCTATCCCTCTCTCATCCCATCTATCCCTCTCTCATCCTCTATCCCTCTCTCATCCCATCTATCCCCCTTTCATCCCATCTAGCCCTCTCTCATCCCATCTATCCCTCTCTCATCCTCTATCCCTCTCTCAACCCATATATCCCTCTCTCATCCCATCTATCCCTCTCTCATCCCATCTAGCCCTCTCTCATCCCATCTATTCCTCTCTCATCCCATCTGTCCCTCTCTCTTCCCATCTATCCCTCTCTCATCCCATCTATCCCTATCTCATCCCATCTATCCCTCTCTCATCCTCTATCCCTCTCTCATCCTCTATCCCTCTCTCATCCTCTATCCCCCTCTCATCCCATCTATCCCTCTCTCATCCCATCCATCCCTCTCTCTTCCCATCTATCCCTCTCTCATCCCCTCTATCCCCTCTCATCCCATCTATTCCTCTCTCATCCCATCTGTCCCTCTCTCTTCCCATCTATCCCTCTCTCATCCCATCTATCCCTCTCTCATCCCATATATCCCGATCTCATCCTCTATCCCTCTCTAATCCCATCTATCCCGATCTCATCCCATATATCCCTCTCTCTTCTTCTATCCCTCTCTCATCTCCTATCCCTCTCTCATCCCATATATCCCTCTCAAATCCTATCTATCCCTCTCTCATCCCATCTATCCCTCTCTCATCCCATCTAGCCCTCTCTCATCCCATCTATCCCTCTCTCATCCTCTATCCCTCTCTCAACCCATATATCCCTCTCTCATCCCATCTATCCCTCTCTCATCCCATCTAGCCCTCTCTCATCCCATCTATCCCTCTCTCATCCTCTATCCCTCTCTCATCCCATCTATCCCTCTCTCATCCCATCTATCCCTCTCTCATCCCATCTATCCCTCTCTCATCCCATCTATCCCTCTCTCATCCTCTATCCCTCTCTCATCCCATCTATCCCCCTTTCATCCCATCTATCCCACTCTCATCCCATCTATCCCTCTCTCGTCCTCTATCCCTCTCTCGTCATCTATACCTCTCTCGTCCTCTATCCCTCTCTCGTCCCATCTATCCCTCTCTCATCCCATCTATCCCTCTCTCATCCCATCTATCCCTCTCTCATCCCATCTATCCCCCTCTCATCCCATCTATCCCCCTCATCCCATCTATCCCCCTCTCATCCCATCTATTCCTCTCTCATCCCCTCTATCCCCTCTCATCCCATCTATTCCTCTCTCATCCCATCTGTCCCTCTCTCTTCCCATCTATCCCTCTCTCATCCCATCTATCCCTCTCTCATTCTCTATCCCTCTCTCATCCTCTATCCCTCTCTCATCCTCTATCCCCCTCTCATCCCATCTATCCCTCTCTCATCCCATCTATCCCTCTCTCATCCCATCTATCCCTCTCTCATCCCATCTATCCCTCTCTCATCCCATCCATCCCTCTCTCATCCAATCTATCCCACTCTCAACCCATCTATCCCTCTCTCATCCTCTATCCCTCTCTCATCCCATCTATCCCCCTTTCATCCCATCTATCCCACTCTCATCCCATCTATCCCTCTCTCATCCCATCTATCCCCCTCTCATCCCATCTATCCCCCTCTCATCCCATCTATCCCTCTCTCATCCCATCTATCCCTCTTTCATCCTCTATCCCCCTCTCATCCCATCTATCCCCCTCTCATCCCATCTATCCCCCTCTCATCCCATCTATCCCCCTCATCACATCTATCCCTCTCTCATCCCATCTATTCCTCTCTCATCCCATCTATCCCCCTCTCATCCCATCTATTCCTCTCTCATCCCATCTGTCCCTCTCTCTTCCCATCTATCCCTCTCTCATCCCATCTATCCCTATCTCATCCCATCTATCCCTCTCTCATCCTCTATCCCTCTCTCATCCTCTATCCCTCTCTCATCCTCTATCCCCCTCTCATCCCATCTATCCCTCTCTCATCCCATCCATCCCTCTCTCTTCCCATCTATCCCTCTCTCATCCCATCTATCCCTCTCTCATCCCATCTATCCCTCTCTCATCCCATCTATCCCTCTCTCAGCCCATCTATCCCTCTCTCATCCCATCTATCCCTCTCTCATCCCGTCTATCTCTCTCTCATCCTGTCTATCCCTCTCTCATCTCCTATCCTTCTCTCATCCCATATATCCCTCTCATCCCATATATCCCTCTCTCATCCTCTATCCCCCTCTCATCCCATTTATCCCTCTCATCCCCTCTCCCTCTCTCATCCCATATATCACTCTCTCGTCCTCTAAGTATTTATTATCCTAAAATTCTCAATCAAATTGCTAAATGATCCATCCTGTTATTAAAACATATGTCAGCTAAGATGGCTGCCGTTTTTGAGTCTCCTGACCAATTGTGCTATTTAGTGAGTGTTTTTGCTCTGTTTTTTACTTTGTTAATACATCATGTGTCCGCCATCGTTTCCTATGACTGAAAAGAGCTTCTGGACGTCAGAACACCTACATCTGGATAAGGATGTTTTATTTAATGAGTCGGACTTGAAGGACATACTGTTCTTCCCCGACCCGGCCCAAATCCTGCTAAACATTTTATATGTAACGACTACTTTTGTGTGTCAGGTAAAATGTATGGAGTAAAAAGTACATTATTTTCTTTAGAAATGTAGCAGAGTAAAAGTAAAAGTTATCAAAAATATATATAATAATGTACAAATATCCCCAAAAACTACCCAAGTAGTGCTTTCTAGTATTTTTACTTAAGTACTTTACTGCCATTAAAGACTGTATTATATTGTGTTTCACCAAACAAGGACATGGATAATATACAGTTAGCTGGGTTTTCCACAGAGAGCCATCCTCTGTATCGGCAGAACAGAACAGAGAGCCATCCTCTGTATCGTCAGGACAGAACAGAGAGCCATCCTCTATTAGCATCGGCAGGACAGAACAGAGAGTCATCCTCTGTATCGGCAGGACAGAACAGAGAGCCATCCTCTGTATCGGCAGGACAGAACAGAGAGCCATCCTCTGTATCGGCAGGACAGAGCAGAGAGCCATCCTCTGTATCGGCAGGACAGAACAGAGAGCCATCCTCTGTATCGGCAGGACAGAACAGAGAGCCATCCTCTGTATCGGCAGGACAGAACAGAGAGCCATCCTCTGTATCGGCAGGACAGAACAGAGAGTCATCCTCTGTATCGGCAAGACAGAACAGAGAGCCATCCTCTGTATCGGCAGGACAGAACAGAGAGCCATCCTCTATTAGCATCGGCAGGACAGAACAGAGAGTCATCCTCTGTATCGGCAGGACAGAACAGAGAGCCATCCTCTGTATCGGCAGGACAGAACAGAGAGCCATCCTCTGTATCGGCAGGACAGAGCAGAGAGCCATCCTCTGTATCGGCAGGACAGAACAGAGAGCCATCCTCTGTATCGGCAGGACAGAACAGAGAGCCATCCTCTCTATCGGCAGGACAGAACAGAGAGCCATCCTTTGTATCGGCAGGACAGAACAGAGAGCCATCCTCTGTATCAGCAGGACAGAACAGAGAGCCATCCTCTGTATCGGCAGGACAGAACAGAGAGCCATCCTCTGTATCGGCAGGACAGAACAGAGAGCCATCCTCTGTATCGGCAGGACAGAACAGAGAGCCATCCACTATTAGCATCGGCAGGACAGAACAGAGAGCCATCCTCTGTATCGGCAGGACAGAACAGAGAGCCATCCTCTGTATCGGCAGGACAGAACAGAGAGCCATCCTCTGTATCGGCAGGACAGAGCAGAGAGCCATCCTCTGTATCGGCAGGACAGAACAGAGAGTCATCCTCTGTATCGGCAGGACAGAACAGAGAGCCATCCTCTGTATCGGCAGGACAGAGCAGAGAGCCATCCTCTGTATCGGCAGGACAGAACAGAGAGCCATCCTCTGTATCGGCAGGACAGAACAGAGAGCCATCCTCTGTATCGGCAGGATAGAGCAGAGAGCCATCCTCTGTATCGGCAGGACAGAACAGAGAGCCATCCTCTGCATCGGCAGGATAGAGCAGAGAGCCATCCTCTGTATCGGCAGGACAGAACAGAGAGCCATCCTCTGTATCGGCAGGACAGAACAGAGAGCCATCCTCTGTATCGGCAGGACAGAACAGAGAGCCATCCTCTGTATCGGCAGGACAGAACAGAGAGCCATCCTATGTATCGGCAGGACAGAGCAGAGAGCCATCCTCTGTATCGGCAGGACAGAACAGAGAGCCATCCTCTGTATCGGCAGGACAGAACAGAGTGCCATCCTCTGTATCGGCAGGACAGAACAGAGAGCCATCCTCTGTATCGGCAGGACAGAACAGAGAGCCATCCTCTGTATCGGCAGGACAGAACAGAGAGCCCTCCTCTGTATCGACAGGACAGAACAGAGAGCCATCCTCTGTATCGACAGGACAGAACAGAGAGCCATCCTCTGTATCGGCAGGACAGAGCAGAGAGCCATCCTCTGTATCGGCAGGACAGAACAGAGAGCCATCCTCTGTATCGGCAGGACAGAACAGAGAGTCATCCTCTGTATCGGCAGGACAGAACAGAGAGCCATCCTCTGTATCGGCAGGACAGAGCAGAGAGCCATCCTCTGTATCGGCAGGACAGAACAGAGAGCCATCCTCTGTATCGTTAGGACAGAACAGAGAGCCATCCTCTCTATCGGCAGGACAGAACAGAGAGCCATCCTTTGTATCGGCAGGACAGAACAGAGAGCCATCCTCTGTATCAGCAGGACAGAACAGAGAGCCATCCTCTGTATCGGCAGGACAGAACAGAGAGCCATCCTCTGTATCGGCAGGACAGAACAGAGAGCCATCCTCTGTATCGGCAGGACAGAACAGAGAGCCATCCTCTATTAGCATCGGCAGGACAGAACAGAGAGCCATCCTCTGTATCGGCAGGACAGAACAGAGAGCCATCCTCTGTATCGGCAGGACAGAACAGAGAGCCATCCTCTGTATCGGCAGGACAGAGCAGAGAGCCATCCTCTGTATCGGCAGGACAGAACAGAGAGTCATCCTCTGTATCGGCAGGACAGAACAGAGAGCCATCCTCTGTATCGGCAGGACAGAGCAGAGAGCCATCCTCTGTATCGGCAGGACAGAACAGAGAGCCATCCTCTGTATCGGCAGGACAGAACAGAGAGCCATCCTCTGTATCGGCAGGACAGAACAGAGAGCCATCCTCTGTATCGGCAGGACAGAACAGAGAGTCATCCTCTGTATCGGCAAGACAGAACAGAGAGCCATCCTCTGTATCGGCAGGACAGAACAGAGAGCCATCCTCTATTAGCATCGGCAGGACAGAACAGAGAGTCATCCTCTGTATCGGCAGGACAGAACAGAGAGCCATCCTCTGTATCGGCAGGACAGAACAGAGAGCCATCCTCTGTATCGGCAGGACAGAGCAGAGAGCCATCCTCTGTATCGGCAGGACAGAACAGAGAGCCATCCTCTGTATCGGCAGGACAGAACAGAGAGCCATCCTCTCTATCGGCAGGACAGAACAGAGAGCCATCCTTTGTATCGGCAGGACAGAACAGAGAGCCATCCTCTGTATCAGCAGGACAGAACAGAGAGCCATCCTCTGTATCGGCAGGACAGAACAGAGAGCCATCCTCTGTATCGGCAGGACAGAACAGAGAGCCATCCTCTGTATCGGCAGGACAGAACAGAGAGCCATCCACTATTAGCATCGGCAGGACAGAACAGAGAGCCATCCTCTGTATCGGCAGGACAGAACAGAGAGCCATCCTCTGTATCGGCAGGACAGAACAGAGAGCCATCCTCTGTATCGGCAGGACAGAGCAGAGAGCCATCCTCTGTATCGGCAGGACAGAACAGAGAGTCATCCTCTGTATCGGCAGGACAGAACAGAGAGCCATCCTCTGTATCGGCAGGACAGAGCAGAGAGCCATCCTCTGTATCGGCAGGACAGAACAGAGAGCCATCCTCTGTATCGGCAGGACAGAACAGAGAGCCATCCTCTGTATCGGCAGGATAGAGCAGAGAGCCATCCTCTGTATCGGCAGGACAGAACAGAGAGCCATCCTCTGCATCGGCAGGATAGAGCAGAGAGCCATCCTCTGTATCGGCAGGACAGAACAGAGAGCCATCCTCTGTATCGGCAGGACAGAACAGAGAGCCATCCTCTGTATCGGCAGGACAGAACAGAGAGCCATCCTCTGTATCGGCAGGACAGAACAGAGAGCCATCCTATGTATCGGCAGGACAGAGCAGAGAGCCATCCTCTGTATCGGCAGGACAGAACAGAGAGCCATCCTCTGTATCGGCAGGACAGAACAGAGTGCCATCCTCTGTATCGGCAGGACAGAACAGAGAGCCATCCTCTGTATCGGCAGGACAGAACAGAGAGCCATCCTCTGTATCGGCAGGACAGAACAGAGAGCCCTCCTCTGTATCGACAGGACAGAACAGAGAGCCATCCTCTGTATCGACAGGACAGAACAGAGAGCCATCCTCTGTATCGGCAGGACAGAGCAGAGAGCCATCCTCTGTATCGGCAGGACAGAACAGAGAGCCATCCTCTGTATCGGCAGGACAGAACAGAGAGTCATCCTCTGTATCGGCAGGACAGAACAGAGAGCCATCCTCTGTATCGGCAGGACAGAGCAGAGAGCCATCCTCTGTATCGGCAGGACAGAACAGAGAGCCATCCTCTGTATCGTTAGGACAGAACAGAGAGCCATCCTCTCTATCGGCAGGACAGAACAGAGAGCCATCCTTTGTATCGGCAGGACAGAACAGAGAGCCATCCTCTGTATCAGCAGGACAGAACAGAGAGCCATCCTCTGTATCGGCAGGACAGAACAGAGAGCCATCCTCTGTATCGGCAGGACAGAACAGAGAGCCATCCTCTGTATCGGCAGGACAGAACAGAGAGCCATCCTCTATTAGCATCGGCAGGACAGAACAGAGAGCCATCCTCTGTATCGGCAGGACAGAACAGAGAGCCATCCTCTGTATCGGCAGGACAGAACAGAGAGCCATCCTCTGTATCGGCAGGACAGAGCAGAGAGCCATCCTCTGTATCGGCAGGACAGAACAGAGAGTCATCCTCTGTATCGGCAGGACAGAACAGAGAGCCATCCTCTGTATCGGCAGGACAGAGCAGAGAGCCATCCTCTGTATCGGCAGGACAGAACAGAGAGCCATCCTCTGTATCGGCAGGACAGAACAGAGAGCCATCCTCTGTATCGGCAGGATAGAGCAGAGAGCCATCCTCTGTATCGGCAGGACAGAACAGAGAGCCATCCTCTGCATCGGCAGGATAGAGCAGAGAGCCATCCTCTGTATCGGCAGGACAGAACAGAGAGCCATCCTCTGTATCGGCAGGACAGAACAGAGAGCCATCCTCTGTATCGGCAGGACAGAACAGAGAGCCATCCTCTGTATCGGCAGGACAGAACAGAGAGCCATCCTATGTATCGGCAGGACAGAGCAGAGAGCCATCCTCTGTATCGGCAGGACAGAACAGAGAGCCATCCTCTGTATCGGCAGGACAGAACAGAGTGCCATCCTCTGTATCGGCAGGACAGAACAGAGAGCCATCCTCTGTATCGGCAGGACAGAACAGAGAGCCATCCTCTGTATCGGCAGGACAGAACAGAGAGCCCTCCTCTGTATCGACAGGACAGAACAGAGAGCCATCCTCTGTATCGGCAGGACAGAACAGAGAGCCATCCTCTGTATCGGCAGGACAGAGCAGAGAGCCATCCTCTGTATCGGCAGGACAGAACAGAGAGCCATCCTCTGTATCGGCAGGACAGAACAGAGAGTCATCCTCTGTATCGGCAGGACAGAACAGAGAGCCATCCTCTGTATTGGCAGGACAGAACAGAGAGCCATCCTCTCTATCGGCAGGACAGAACAGAGAGCCATCCTCTGTATCGGCAGGACAGAACAGAGAGCCATCCTCTTTATCGGCAGGACAGAACAGAGAGCCATCCTCTGTATCGGCAGGACAGAGCAGAGAGCCATCCTCTGTATCGGCAGGACAGAACAGAGAGTCATCCTCTGCATCGGCAGGACAGAACAGAGAGCCATCCTCTGTATCGGCAGGACAGAACAGAGCGCCATCCTCTGTATCGGCAGGACAGAACAGAGAGCCATCCTCTGTATCGGCAGGACAGAACAGAGAGCCATCCTCTATTAGCATCGGCAGGACAGAACAGAGAGCCATCCTCTGTATCGGCAGGACAGAACAGAGTGCCATCCTCTGTATCGGCAGGACAGAACAGAGAGCCATCCTCTGTATCGGCAGGACAGAACAGAGAGCCATCCTCTGTATCGGCAGGACAGAACAGAGAGCCCTCCTCTGTATCGACAGGACAGAACAGAGAGCCATCCTCTGTATCGGCAGGACAGAACAGAGAGCCATCCTCTGTATCGGCAGGACAGAGCAGAGAGCCATCCTCTGTATCGGCAGGACAGAACAGAGAGCCATCCTCTGTATCGGCAGGACAGAACAGAGAGTCATCCTCTGTATCGGCAGGACAGAACAGAGAGCCATCCTCTGTATTGGCAGGACAGAACAGAGAGCCATCCTCTCTATCGGCAGGACAGAACAGAGAGCCATCCTCTGTATCGGCAGGACAGAACAGAGAGCCATCCTCTTTATCGGCAGGACAGAACAGAGAGCCATCCTCTGTATCGGCAAGACAGAGCAGAGAGCCATCCTCTGTATCGGCAGGACAGAACAGAGAGTCATCCTCTGCATCGGCAGGACAGAACAGAGAGCCATCCTCTGTATCGGCAGGACAGAACAGAGCGCCATCCTCTGTATCGGCAGGACAGAACAGAGAGCCATCCTCTGTATCGGCAGGACAGAACAGAGAGCCATCCTCTATTAGCATCGGCAGGACAGAACAGAGAGCCATCCTCTGTATCGGCAGGACAGAACAGAGAGCCATCCTCTGTATCGGCAGGACAGAACAGAGAGCCATCCTCTGTATCGGCAGGACAGAGCAGAGAGCCATCCTCTGTATCGGCAGGACAGAACAGAGAGTCATCCTCTGTATCGGCAGGACAGAGCAGAGAGCCATCCTCTGTATCGGCAGGACAGAACAGAGAGTCATCCTCTGTATCGGCAGGACAGAACAGAGAGCCATCCTCTGTATCGGCAGGACAGAGCAGAGAGCCATCCTCTGTATCGGCAGGACAGAACAGAGAGCCATCCTCTGTATCGGCAGGACAGAACAGAGAGCCATCCTCTGTATCGGCAGGAGAGAGGAGAGAGCCATCCTCTGTATCGGCAGGACAGAACAGAGAGCCATCCTCTGCATCGGCAGGATAGAGCAGAGAGCCATCCTCTGTATCGGCAGGACAGAACAGAGAGCCATCCTCTGTATCGGCAGGACAGAACAGAGAGCCATCCTCTGTATCGGCAGGACAGAACAGAGAGCCATCCTCTGTATCGGCAGGACAGAACAGAGAGCCATCCTCTGTATCGGCAGGACAGAACAGAGAGCCATCCTATGTATCGGCAGGACAGAGCAGAGAGCCATCCTCTGTATCGGCAGGACAGAACAGAGAGCCATCCTCTGTATCGGCAGGACAGAACAGAGTGCCATCCTCTGTATCGGCAGGACAGAACAGAGAGCCATCCTCTGTATCGGCAGGACAGAACAGAGAGCCATCCTCTGTATCGGCAGGACAGAACAGAGAGCCCTCCTCTGTATCGACAGGACAGAACAGAGAGCCATCCTCTGTATCAGCAGGACAGAACAGAGAGCCATCCTCTGTATCGGCAGGACAGAGCAGAGAGCCATCCTCTGTATCGGCAGGACAGAACAGAGAGCCATCCTCTGTATCGGCAGGACAGAACAGAGAGTCATCCTCTGTATCGGCAGGACAGAACAGAGAGCCATCCTCTGTATTGGCAGGACAGAACAGAGAGCCATCCTCTCTATCGGCAGGACAGAACAGAGAGCCATCCTCTGTATCGGCAGGACAGAACAGAGAGCCATCCTCTTTATCGGCAGGACAGAACAGAGAGTCATCCTCTGCATCGGCAGGACAGAACAGAGAGCCATCCTCTGTGTCGGCAGGACAGAACAGAGAGCCATCCTCTGTATCGGCAGGACAGAACAGAGAGCCATCCTCTGTATCGGCAGGACAGAGCAGAGAGCCATCCTCTGTATCGGCAGGATAGAGCAGAGAGCCATCCTCTGTATCGGCAGGACAGAACAGAGAGCCATCCTCTGTATCGGCAGGATAGAGCAGAGAGCCATCCTCTGTATCGGCAGGACAGAACAGAGAGCCATCCTCTGTATCGGCAGGACAGAGCAGAGAGCCATCCTCTGTATCGGCAGTACAGAATAGAGAGCCATCCTCTGTATCGGCAGGACAGAACAGAGAGCCATCCTCTCTATCGGCAGGACAGAACAGAGAGCCATCCTCTGTATCGGCAGGACAGAGCAGAGAGCCATCCTCTCTATCGGCAGGACAGAACAGAGAGTCATCCTCTGTATCGGCAGGACAGAACAGAGAGTCATCCTCTGTATCGGCAGGACAGAACAGAGAGCCATCCTCTGTATTGGCAGGACAGAACAGAGAGTCATCCTCTGTATCGGCAGGACAGAACAGAGAGCCATCCTCTGTATCGGCAGGACAGAACCGAGAGACATCCTCTCTATCGGCAGGACAGAACAGAGAGCCATCCTCTGTATCGGCAGGACAGAACAGAGAGCCATCCTCTGTATCGGCAGGACAGAGCAGAGAGCCATCCTCTGTATCGGCAGGACAGAACAGCAGCTTCTGGTAAAATCAGTGGGGGTGGTCTGTGTGTCTTTAGCGATCACCAATACTGTATTAAGGAAGTCTCTAGGTTTTTCTCACCCGAGGTAGAGTAGCTCTCAATAAGCTGTAGACCACATTATTTACCAAGAGAGTTTTCATCTATATTCTCTTCCTATCTGTCTGTTTACCACCATAAACCGATACTGGCACTAAGACATTACTCAACAAGCAGTATAAGGCCATAAGCAAACAAGAGAATGCTCATCCAGAAGAGGCGGTAGTCATTTAGTCAGGTTCGTGTTCATGGGCACAGGGACTATGGTGGTCTGGTTGAAACATTGTTGAATTACAGACTAGGTCAGGGAGAGGTTGAAAATGTCAGTGAAGACACTTGCCAGTGGGTCAACGCATGCTCGGAGTACACGTCCTGGTAATCCGTCTGGCCCCGTGGCCTTGAGAATGTTGACCTGTTTACAGGTCTTACTCACACCGGCTGTGGAGAGCGTGATCACACAGTTATCCGGAACAGCTGATGCTCTCATGCATGCTTCAGTGTTGCTTGCCTCGAAGCGAGCATAGAAGTAATTTAGCTCCTCTGGTTGGCTCGTGTCACTGGGCAACTTGGAGCTGTGCTTCCCTTTGCAGTCTGTAATAGTTTGCCCTGCAACATCCCTTATTTCTCTGACTAGTTATGTGGCACACTGCTTCTGTGTCTGACTAGTTCTGTGGTTCTCGAATGAGAACTAGTCTGGTTTTGTGATTGGACATTAATGTTTTCATTAAGAACTAAAGACTTTATTAAGGCCAGCCTTTATCATTTAATTGAGCTGTTGGATTAAAGGTGGTGTCCAAAAGACACACAGGTTCAGAGAAGTGGAGGAATTCACTCTGAATAACTGAAGTTTACAATTGAATCCACTTCCTGTTGAGCAGCTGTATAATGTGGGACAGTTTCACAGACACAGATGAAGCCTAGTGCTGGACTAAAAATGTATTTCTTTATTCATATACTATATGTACAAAAGCATGTGGAAACCCCTTCAAAATTTGTGGATTTGGCTATTTCAGCCACACTCATTGCTGACAGGTGTTTTTTCAATTGAGCTCTCAGCCATGACAAACACTGGCAATAGATTTGCCTTACGGACTTTCAACGTGGCACTGTCGTAGGATGCCACCTTTTCAAAAAGTCAGTTCATCAAATTTCTGCCCTGTTAGAGCTGCCCCGGCCATCTGTATGTGCTGTTATTGTGCAGTGGAAACGTCTAGGAGCAACAACGGCTCAGCCACGAAGTGGTAGGCCACACAATCTCACAGAACGGGACTGCAGAGTGTTGAAGCGTATAGTGTGTAAAAATCGTATGTCCTCGGTTGCAGCACACACAACCAAGTTTCTGCTTCTGGAAGCAAAGTCAGCATAAGAACTGTTCGTCATGAGCTTCATGAAATGGGTTTCTATGGCCGAGCAGCCGCACACAAGCCTAAGATCACCATGAGTCCTATTGGTTTCTGGAGCAGTGGAAATGCGTTCTCTGGAGTGATGACTCACGCTTCACCATCTGGTAGTCCGACAGATGAATCTGGGTTTGATGTTGTAATTTTACCGCCATTTTTGTGATATCCAATTGGTAGTTATGTTGTGTTATCTCATCGCTGCAACTCCCCAAAGGGCTCAGGAGAGGTGAAGGTCTGGTCATGCATCCTCTGAAACAGCCAAGTCGTGCTGCTCACTTAAGTAGGAAGCCAGCCGCACCAATATTTAGGAGGAAACACAGTTCAACTGAGCTTGACGACGCCCGGCCCACCACAAGAAGTTGCTAGAGTGTGATGAGCCGGACAAACCCTCCCCTAAGCTGGACGACGCTGAGCCAATTGTACGCAATCCTAATGGCTGTAGTGATACCTTAGCACAGCATTGTCGTGCCGTAGAACACTTGGGAAGCAGCGTGGAGGAGTAAAAAAGGATCTGGGATTGTTTTTCATAGTTCAGACCAGGCCCCTTCGTTCCAGGGAAGGGAAATAGATTATTCTGTACTTCCAACTTTGTGGTAACAGTTTGGGAAAGGCTCTTTCCTGTTTCAGCATGACAATGCACCCGTACGTACACAAAGCGAGGTCCATACAGAAATGGTTTGTCGAGATAAGTGTGGAACAACTTGACTGTCCTGCACAGATCCTTGACCTCTACCCCATCAAAAACCTTTCGGATTAATTGGAATGCCGACTGTGAGCCAGGCCTAATCCCCCAACATCCGTGCCTGACCTCAGTAATGCTCTTGTGGTTGAATGGAAGCAAGTCCCTGAAGCAATGTTCCAACATCTAGTGGAAGGCCTTCCCAGAAGAGTGGAGGCTGTTACAGCAGCAAAGTGGGGACCAAATCCATATTAATGCCCATGATTTTGGAATGAGATGTTTGACGAGCAGGTGTCCACATACTTTTGGTCATGTAGTGTTTATAAAACATTTAGAATCTCCAGGACTTGACTTATCTGGGTCTGGGAAACCAGCCCTACATTTAGTTGTGGGACAAACTGAGGACATGGAAATTACTGCAGTGAGACCAGTTCCCTAACCCTGTCTCCGTCCTCCAATCATCAAATAGGGAATTTAGCGAATTTCCATTATTTAGATATGTAATTAGCACTGTGAGTACACACTGTGGAGAAATCCATAATTAAAACGTGTTTGAGATTACCCAAACACTGTGTATGGAGAGCTAGATGTTAGCATTTTGGCACAATGACAATTATGATTTAAGATTTTGCTTGAGAAACGCTGTCTGATCTTCCACAAAATGAAGACGTCAGATATACATTGTTACAACTGAATACTGAATCTATGGATATAGGACATGGATTCTTCTAGAATTACATACGTGTGACCATTTAAAAGTAACATGTTGAAAATGTCCCGCTTCTTCAAAGATACACGATTGAAGGAAAGCGAGGTAAATGAATAAACCAGAGTGATTAAGTTGTGTTGGGTAAACACAATTTGTAACCTACACTTCTATTTCTCAGTTGGATCCATTATTCATAAAACTGATTATTATTTTATGAGACTCCTCATTATTCATGATTATTCATGAGGTTCCGTGAAAAGTAGGACACATAGAGAAAGAGGAGAGAGAGGGGAGAGAAAGAGAGTAGAGAGAGGAGAGAAAGAGAGGAAAGAGAGGAGAGAAAGAGAGGAGAAAAAGAGGAAGGAGAGAGGAGAGGACAGAGAAGAGAGAAGAGAGAGAGCGGAGAGAGAGAGAGGAGACGAGAGAGAGGAGAGGACAGAGGAGATAAGAGAGAAGAGAGAGAGCAGAGAGAGGAGAGCGAGGAAAAGAGAGAGAGGACAGGACAGGACAGAGGAGAGATAAGAGAAGAGAAAGAGCGGAGAGAGAGATGAGAAAGAAGAGAGAGGAGAGAGAGAAAAAGAGGAGAGAGAAGAAAGAGAGAGGAGAAGAGAGAGAGGACAGAGAGGAGAGATAGGGGAAGAGAGAAGAGAGAGAGGAGAGAGAAGGGATAGCAGAGAGGAGAGAGGGGACAGAGAAGAGAGAGATGAGAGCGAAGATAGAGAAGAGAGAAGAGAAGAGAGACAGGAGAGAGGGTGGCAGGTAGCCCAGTGGTTAGAGCGTTGGACTAGTAACCGGAAGGTTGCAAGTTCAAACCCCCGAGCTGACAATGTACAAATCTGTCGTTCTGCCCCTGAACAGGCAGTTAACCCCACTGTTCCTCGGCCGTCATTGTAAATAAGAATTTGTTCTTAACTGACTTGCCTGGTTAAATAAAGGTAAAAAAAAGAAGAAAAAAAAAGAGAGGGTATGGAGAGCAGAGAGAGGAGGAGCGAGAGAGAGGAGAGAGAGAGATGGGCCATAAACAGAACAGAAGAATACCAGAAAGCAACCTGTAACCAAAATATCCCCAAATAATTGCGGAGTCCACAAACAACTTCTGGCAAAATTAGCGATACAAAATGTTGACAACCCATTTTAAAACACTGTTCAAATTGACACAAACGCAGAACAACTCACAATTCCTGAGAAGTTGAATGGATTAGAAAAAGCTATAGGACAATCAAAATCCATTGGACTCCCCAATTACTGACCAGGAGCTCTATAAGAAACTAAACTATTACTGACCAGGAGCTCTATAAGAAACTAAACTATTACTGACCAGGAGCTCTATAAGAAACTAAACTATTACTGACCAGGAGTTCTATAAGAAACTAAACTATTACTGACCAGGAGCTCTATAATAAACTAAACAATTACTGACCAGGAGCTCTATAAGAAACTAAACTATTACTGACCAGGAGCTCTATAAGAAACTAAACTATTACTGACCAGGAGCTCTATAAGAAACTAAACTATTACTGACCAGGAGCTCTATAATAAACTAAACAATTACTGACCAGGAGCTCTATAAGAAACTAAACTATTACTGACCAGGAGCTCTATAATAAACTAAACAATTACTGACCAGGAGCTCTATAAGAAGCTTCAGGCTCTCAAATTTAAAAAAGCATGTGGACCTGATGGTATCCTAAATGAGATGCTCAAACTCACTAGTGTAACATTTCAGTCGGCTGTATTAAAACAGTTTAATTTGATCCTAAGTGTAGATTATTTTCCTGGACTCATGACCCCAATCTTTAATAACGGAGACAAATTTGACCCCAACAATTACAGAGGTATTTGTGTGAACAGTAACCTGGGGAAGGTTTTCTGTAGGATTATAAATGTACGAGTTCTAAACTTCCTTAATGAGCACAATATCTTGAGTAAAAGACCATTTGGATTTATACCAAAACATGACACGACCGCTCATATTTACGCCAAAATAATAACACAACGTACGCTTGCTTTATCGACTTTCAAAAAGCGTTTGATTCTATTTGGCATACAGGACTGTTCTACACAGTTATTGAAAGTGTGCAGGGGGTCAAACGTATGACATAATTAAATCAATGTATAATCAATGTATACTGGCAATACGTGCAGCATTAAAATTGGCAAGAAAAGAACAGAATTCTTTAACCAGGGGGGCGGGGCCTTCGCCAGGGTTGCAATCTGAGCCCTGGACTCTTCAATGTTTACATCAACGAATTGGCCACAATTCTATAAAAACCCTCAGCCCCTGGTGTTAGTCTCCACAATTCAGGGGTTAAATGCCTACTTTTCGCAGATGACCTATGCCTGCTGTCACCCACAGCACATGGCCTACAGCAGAGCCTGGACCTGCTAGAGCAGTACTGCCAGACCTGGGCCCTGGCAGTAAACCCCAAAAAGACTAAAATAATGATTTTCCAGAGAAGATCCAGATCTCAGGGAATTAGAAGTTCTCAATTGGTACAAAATATATAGAGTACTGCACACACTACAATACTTAGGTTTAAAAATAAGCGCAACTGGACACCTTAATGAGGCAGTGAATGAATGGCAGTGAATGGCATTCTACACCATTAAAAAAAAACTAATTCTAATTGAAATACCTATTAAAATGTGTCTAAAACTAATTGAATGTGTCATTGAACCAATTGCACTTTATGGCAGCGAGGTGTGGGGGTCCACTTGCAAAACAAGATTTCACCAAAAGGGACAAACACCCCATTGAAACCCTGCATGCAGAGTTCTGTAAGATTCTCCTACATGTCCAGAGGAAAACTACAAACAATTCATGCAGGGCAGAATTAGGTCACTAATAATAAAAACTCAAAAAAGAGCTATTCAGTTTTGGAAACATCTAAAATACAGTGACCCCTCTCATATCATTACCAAGCCCTGCAATGCCAAGAGCTGAGCAAAGAAAAGAGTCCCCTCATCTAGCTGGTCCTGGGGCTGAGTTCACTAACCTGTTCTACTAACACACTGAAGCCTCAGTCCCCTCATCCTGCTGGTTCTGGGGCTGTGTTCACTAACCTGTTCTACTAACACACTGAAGCCTCAGGACCAGAACATCCAATCAATCAGAATAAAACTAATTACAACACAGTCAAAACAAAACTACATTACTTATTGGGAAACACAAAATCAAAGAAAAATGCAGTCCTATCTGGCCCTAAATCGACAGTATACTGTGACTACTTGACCATGGTTATTGATCAAAACCTTAAAAAAAACATGACAAAGTACAGGCTCAGTGAGCACAGCGTGAAGTGAGAGATGTCAACGCCCTTGAGCCCAACAATAATGGCAGGTGAGTCTCACAGCCTATCCCACCCAAATGCAGAGGCCTTTGAACCCACCCTCTGTTCAGAGGTACAGTACCCTATGGATGTAAACAAAATATAAGGAGATGCTCCTTGTGGAAAATCAAGGGACACTTTTTGCTGTGAATATAAGCAACTTAATCTTCCACACATCCCCTGGCATGGCACATTGCTATATTAACACACTACCTCTTTGTTAAGAGGGGGGGGGGGGGGGGTATGATGGGTGGAAACTAGGATACTAGATAACAAGGACTCTGAGTCAGCCAATGTGAATCTGTACAAGTCTGGAACAATAATGGTACAGGGCAACCCCGAACAGTTTCAGCTGGACTTTCACATTATCAAAGAGAGAGCTCAGCAAGATAAGCTCTCTCTTGAGAAAGATATGCCCACCCCGTGTGTGTCAGACCAGACCTCTTCATTATATATTCCCACAGACGAGCAACCAGAAGGGGAAAGTCAACCTCCCAGCACAGAGCACTACTCCCTCACTGAAATGAAGGATACATTCCACCAGCTGGAGGTAAGGCAGGTGGAGCTGGAACAGCACACTCCAGACAGCAAAAAAACATATTCCAGTTCAACAAAACCCTGGATGTGGAGAGAGAGATATCTAGACTCTGGGCTGTGTACACTGTACATCCAGGCCGTGAGCAGGCAACCCCCACACTTACACTAGCCCAAGCCAATGGCAAGTACCAGATGCTCAGCAGGCTCTGCTGATACTTACTGGTATGAGGCCAAACCACAAGACCAACAAAGTTTGACACTTTATGGAACACAAAGCCTTCACTTTCTCATCCTGGAATATCCAAGGCCTGAGGTCATATGCCTTTGGCCTAAAGAGCAGGAACCTGGACCAGACAGTGTCATCCTACAAGAAACCTGGTATAGAGGGGATGGACCCACTGGCTGCCCTCTAAGTCACAGAGAGCTGGTAGTCCCATCCACCAAACTACCAGCTGTGAAACATTGAAGAGACTCAGAGGGTATGCTAATTTGGTATAGAGCAGAACTAACTCACTCTGATAAATTAATAAAAGCAGGAACAGTTTACATTTGGCTAGAAATTCAAAAGGAAATTATCTTAACAGAGAAAAAAATTATCCTGTGTGCTACCTATATCCCCCCACTAGAATCCCCATACTTTAATGAAGACAGCTTCTCCATCCTGGGGGGGAAATCAATCATTTCCAGGCCCAGGGACATGTACTAGTCTGCGGCGACCTAAATGGCAGAACTGAACAAGAACCTGACACGCTCAGCACACAGGGGGACAAACACCTTCCTGGAGGTGACTGCATTCCCTCCATTTTATGCTCCCCTAGGCACAACTACGACAACATAACTAACAAAAATGGGTCACAACTCCTGCAGATCTGTCGCACGCTGGGTATGAACATAGTCAATGGTAGGCTTTGAGGGGACTCCTATGTTAGGTACAACTATAGCTCATCTCTTGGTACTGAAGACTACTTTATCACTGACCTCAACCCAGACTCTCTGAGTGTTCACAGTCAGCCCACTGACATTCCTATCAGATCACAGCAAAACCCCAGTCTACTTGAAAACAGCATGAGGCATCGAAGCCAAGTGAACTGAATAATACTAATTAGCTTCCACGGGATGGTTGAGCTAACGTAGGCTAATGAGATTAGCATGAGGCACATTTAGGTTGTCTTGAAACAAAACATTTGAACAGAAATTCAATGGTTCATTGGATCAGTCTAAAATTTAGAAAATAGACTCCTGCCACCTAGTGGCCAAAATCTAAATTGCACCTGGCCTGGAATAATACATTTCTGGCCTTTCTCTTGCATTTCAAAGATCATGGTACAAAAAAATACAAAAGAATGGTTGGTTTTGTCTTTGTATTATCTTCTACCAGATCTATTGTGTTATTATATTATAGGACACTATTATTATTATCCTACGTTCCTTTCACATTTCCACAAACTTCAAAGTGTTTCCTTTCAAATGGTACCAAGAATATGCATATCCTTGCTCCAGGGCCTGAGCTACAAGCAGTTAGATTTGGGTATATCATTCTTGGTGAAATTTGACAAAAAGGCCAGTCATTTCAGGTCCAGTACTGGGCCACGGTTGTGAAAGATTCAGCAGACTGCTGGCATTACACATCTGGCTAAAAGACTACTGTAGCTCTGC
Source organism: Oncorhynchus mykiss (assembly GCF_013265735.2). Taxonomy (NCBI): domain Eukaryota; kingdom Metazoa; phylum Chordata; class Actinopteri; order Salmoniformes; family Salmonidae; genus Oncorhynchus; species Oncorhynchus mykiss. The sequence continues at coordinate 3,782,992 of NC_048576.1, read as the reverse complement.
TGGAGTCACTTTTAAAGACAACGTTGACACCTTCTGGAAACAGAAGATACTCTACAGGAATGACGGAGTCCATCCAAATCATCTTGGCTCCTCTACTCTGTCCACGCATTTCAAGGTTGCGTTGAAACAATGACTTATTAATGACCATAGACCAGCTCACTTAATCCCTACCATTGTGAGAATGAGTTGTCAAAATGTACGTTATCCTAGGGGCGTTGGCATACACAATATAAGTAACTTAATTTATGTCTGAAACTCACTTAGATAAGACATTTGATGACACCGTGGTAGCAATACAGTGCTTTGCAAAAGTATTCATCCCCCTTGGCATTTCTTCTATTTTGTTGCTTTACAACCTGTAATTTAAATTGATTTTTATTTGGATTTCAAGTAATGGACATACACAAAATAGTCCAGAATGGTGAAGTGAAATGAAAAACAAAACTTCTTTCAAGAAAAAATAAATAAATAAAAACTGAAAAGTGGTGTGTGCATACTGTATGTATTCACCCCCTTTGCTGCCCCTAAATAATATCTGGTGCAACCTATTACATTCAGAAGTCACATAATTAGTTAAATAATGTCCACCTGTTCGCAATCTACAGTCATAAATAGCTCCTCCACCCTTTTTCCTCTCTCTCTCTACCCTACTGATGTGAAATTTGAAAACCCCTTGGTTAACATAGAGATTCTGGGAACATCAGAAGGTGAGGGGAAATGAACTATATTCTGGTAATCCGACCAAATGAACATATGCGGTGGTACTTAAGTTGTTTTACAAAAGTAGTTTGAAATATTTTGGCAAAGTTTATAGGCAACTTTTGAAATATTTTGTGGTGACGTTGCGTTTTTTGTAAGCTGTTTTTTTCTGGATCAAACACGCTTTATAAATGGACATTTTGGATATATATGGACGGAATTAATCGAACAAAAGGACCAATTGTGATGTTTATGGGACATATTGGAGTGCCAACAAAAGAAGCTCGTCAAAGATAATGCATGTTTTATATTTTATTTCTGCGTTTTGTGTAGCGCCTGCAGGGTAGAAATATGCTACCCTCTTTGTTTACTGCTGGTGCTATCATCAGATTAGCTTCTTATGCTTTCGCTGAAATGCCTTTTTTGAAATCTGACATGTTGGCTGGATTCACAACGAGTGTAGCTTTAATTTGGTATCTTACATGTGTGATTTAATGAAAGTTTGAATTTTATAGTATTTTATTTGAATCTGGCGCTCTGCATTTTCCCCTGGCTATTGGCCAGTTGCATCCAAAAACAAATGCCCCAAACACGGGGACTAAAACAGTCCAGCAAAACCCACGAACAGGGAAAAAACACGTTCACCTCAAACGTGCACAAATGTTACACAAACAATCCCGCACAAAGAGCCCAACTAATCACCAAAATACATAACAGGTGTAACCAATAAACAGACAAGGAGGATGAGGAAAGAATCAGTGGCAGCTAGTAGGCCGGCGACGACTACGGCCGAGCGCCACCTGAACGGGAAGGGGAGCCACCCTCGGTAGGAGTCGTGACAAGAACGTGTAGAGCCCCGAGTTGATTATCCCTTACATTTTAAAGTATATTTTGAATAATAAGTACAATTACAGCATAAAAATATATCTAACCCTAAACCCCTATACACAGATACCGCACCCACATAGCAAGCAACCTAACCCCTATATCCAGCTACCTAACCCCCAAAGCCAGCTACCTAACCCTTATACCCAGCTACCTAACCCCTATACCCAGCTACCTAACACCTATATCCAGCTACCTAACCCCCATAGCCAGCAACCTAAACACTTTACCCAGCTACCTAACACCTTTACCCAGCTACCTAACACCTTTACCCAGCTACCTAACACCTATACCCATCTACCTAAACCCTTTACCCAGCTACCTAACCCCTATACCCAGCTACCTAACACCTTTACCCAGCTACCTAACACCTATACCCATCTACCTAAACCCTTTACCCAGCTATCTAACACCTTTACCCAGCTACCTAACACCTTTACCCAGCTACCAAACACCTATACCCATCTACCTAAACCCTTTACCCAGCTACCTAACCCCTATACCCAGCTACCTAACACCTTTACCCAGCTACCTAACACCTATACCCAGCTACCTAAACCCTTTACCAAGATACCTAGCCCCTATACCCAGCTACCTAACACCTATATCCAGCTACCTAACCCCCATAGGCAGCAACCTAATCACTTTACCCAACTACCTAACCCCTATACCCAGCTACCTAACCCCTATATCCAGCTACCTAACCCCTATATCCAGCTACCTAACCCCCAAAGCCAGCTACCTAACCCCTATACCCAGCTACCTAACCCCTATTACCAGCTACCTAACACCTATACCCAGATACCTAACAGTAATATAACACCTTCATTCAGCAATCAAATAACCCAATACAGAGTAATACTTTGGACATGTGAATAAACATCAGACCCTTTCCCAATAAAGAGTCAAATCAAATCAAATCAAATGCTATTGGACACATACACGTGTTTAGCAGATGTTATTGTGAGTGTAGCGAATGCTTGTGTTTCTATCTCCGACAGTGCAGCAATATCTAACATGTAATATCTAACAATTTCACAATATATACACAATACACACAAATATAAGTAAGAATATATAAATATATGGACGAGCAATGTCAGAGCTGTATAGACTAAGATACATTAGACTAGTATAGAATACGGTATATACAAATGAGATGAGTAATGCAAGATATGTAAACATCATTATTAAAGTGACGAGGTTTCCTTTTAATAAAGAGGCCAGTGATTTAAAGTCTATGTATATAGGCAGCAGCCTCTATGTGCTAGTGATGGCTATTTAACAGTCTGATGGCCTTGAGATAAAAGCTGTTTTTTAGTCGCTCAGTCCCAGCTTTGATGCACCTGTACTGACCTCACCTTCTGGATGCTAGTGGGGAGAACAGGCCGAGCATCGGGTGGTTGTTGTCCTTGATGATCTTTTTGGCCTTCCTGTGACATCGGGCGCTGTAGGTGTCCTGGAGGGCAGGTAGTTTGCCCCGGCACCGCACCACCCTCTGGAGAGTCCTGCGATTGCGGGTGGTGCGGTTGCCGTACCAAGCGGTGGTACAGCCTGATAGGACACTCTCAATTGTGCATCTGCAAAAGTTTGTGAGGGTTTTAGGTGCCAAGCCAAAAATGTTCAGCCTCCTGAGGTTTTAGCGGTGCTTTTGCACCTTCTTCACCACGCTGTCTGTGTGGGTGGACCATTTCAGATTGTTAGTGATGTGGGTGCAGAGGAACTTGAAGCGTTCCACTTTCTCTACTACGGTCCCGTCTATGTGGATAGGGGCGTGCTCCCTCTGCTGTTTCCTGAAGTCCACGATCATCTCCTTTGTTTTGTTGATGTTGAGTGAGAATTTTTCTTCCTGGCAACACACTAACAGAGCCCTCACCTCCTCCTTGTAGGCGGTCTCGTCATTGTTGGTAATCAAGCCTACTACTGTTGTCTCGTCTGCAAACTTGATGATTGAGTTGGAGGTGTTCTTGGCCACGCAGTCATGTGTGAACAAGGAGTACAGGAGGGGGCTGAGCACGCACCCTTGTGGGGCCCCAGAGCTGAGGATCAGCGAAGTGGAGGTGTTGTTTCCTACCTTCAACACCTGGGGGCGGCCCGTCAGGAAGTCCAGAACCCAGTTGCACAGGGTGGGGTTCAGACCCAGGGCCTCGAGCTTAATGATGAGCTTGGAGGGTACTATGGTGTTGAATGCAGAGCTATAGTCAATGAACAATATTCTTACATAGGAATTCCTCTTGTCCAGATGGGATAGGGCAGTGTGCAGTGTGATTGCAATTGCATTGTTTGTGGATCTTTGCAAATTAAGTGGGTCAAGGGTGACAGGTAAGGTAGAAGTGATATGATCCTTGACTAGTTTCTCAAAGTACTTCATGATGACAGAAGTGAGTGCTATGGGGCGATAGTCATTTAGTTCAGTTACCTTTGCTTTCTTGGGTACAGGAACAATGGTGGCCCTCTTAAAGCATGTGGGGACAGCAGACTGGGATAGGGAGAGATTGAATATGTCCGTAAACACACCAGCTAGCTGGTCTGGGGACATGAATAGCATTGCAGTCTGGGCCGGCAGCCCTGCGAGGATGAACACGCTTAAATGTCTTATTGACTTCTGCCATGGAGAAGGAGAGCCCACAGTCCTTGGTAGTTGCACTGTGTTATACTCAAAGCGGACGACGTGTTTAGCTTATTTGGAAGAAAGACGTCGGTGTCGACGACCTTGCTGGTTTTCCTTCTGTAGTCCGTGATTGGCTTTAGACCTTGTCACATACATCTCGTGTCTGAGCTGTTGAATTACGAATCCATTTAGTCTCTATACTGACATTTTGCTTGTTTGATTGCCTTACGGAAGGAATAACTACACTGTTTGTATTCAACCATATTCCCAGTCACCTCGCCGTGGTTAAATGCGATGGCTCTTTCAGTTTTGCGTGAATCTATCCATGGTTTCTGGTTCGGGTAGGTTTAAGTCACAGTGGCTGCAACATCTCCTATACACTTCCTGATGAACTCGGTCACTGTATCAGTATATTTGTAGATATTTTTCTCTGAAGCTACCCAGAACGTATCCCAGTCGGCGTAATGAAAACAATTTTGAAGCGTGGATTCCGATTGGTCAGACCAGCGTTGAATAGTCCTTAGCACGGGTACTTGCTGTTTAGAGTTTCTGCCTATAGGAAGGGAGGAGCAAATTGGAGGGCGAGTACTACAGTCGATATGTTGATAGGACTTTGGCAGTCTTTTCCTCAAATTATCTTTGTTAAAATCCCCCACTACAATAAATGCAGCCTCAGGATATATGGTTTCCAGTTTACATAAAGTCCAGTAAAGTTCTTTGAGGGCCGTTTTGGTTTCGGCTTGTGGGGGAATATACACAGCCGTGACATTAACCAAAGAGAATTCTCTTGGGAAATTCTACGGTCTGCATTTGATTGTGAGGTATTCTAGGTTGGGTTAACAAAAGGATTTGAGAAATATCATTTGAGAAATATAATTTGCAGGAAAAAATCTGAACTGTTAGTCCTCTGGGTTTTGCCTGCTACATAAGTTCTGTTATACTCACAGACATGATTCAAACAGTTATAGAAACTTCAGAGTGTTTTCCATCCAAATCTATGGATAATATGCATATCTTACATTCCTGGCATGAGTAGCAGGAAGTTGAAATTGGGCACTCTACTTATCCAAAAGTGAAAATGCTGCCCCCTATACCTTAAGAAGTTAATAACCTCTTGGGGCTAGGGGACAGAATTTTCACTTTTGGATAAATAGCGTGCCCAATTGTAACTTCCTGCTACTCATGCCAAGAATATAAGATATGCATTTTATTCATAGATTTGGATAGAAAACTAAAACTGTTTGAATCATGTCTGTGAGTATAACAGAACTTATGTAGCAGGCAAAACCCAGAGGTTATTCCTTTGTGCAATGAAGAGGTAGGCCAACTCAGAACTGGGTGAGTTGCACAAGACGTGAAAAGCACCACTGGTTTGTTTTCATTCCTGTATTGAACACAGATTGTCTACAATTTGATTGATCATTAAGGTTTGAAAATACCTTAAAGAGCACCACCCTGAACTCTCTGTTTCCTGTGCCTGACTTCGCACCCACTATACTCAGGTGGTTACAGTTCTATGGAAAATGATGAACGAGATGGAAGGTGTGTTCCACAACGCGCTGGCGGAGTTGAACTAACATACCACGGAGCGGCATTATCTTACAGAGAACGCAAAGAGCCCCGAGTTGGTTATCCCGTTTAAACCATTTCCTTAATTGAACACATTTGCCCCGAGAAATGTGTTTATTTGCCGGTAGAAATGTGTTCAACATCCACTGAAGCCACTGAAGTTTACATGATAACTACAGTACTTTCCTTGGTAACCAAACAAACATACATTCTAGTTTAGCTAACAAAACCATCAATCCTTGCTTGCTGTTACAAAAATCTATCACACTTCCTGCTCTGTTACTAACATTGCACTTCCTACTCTGTTACTAACATCACACTTCCTGCCCTGTTACTAACATCACACTTCCTGCTCTGTTACTAACATCACACTTCCTGCTCTGTTACTAACATCACACTTCCTGCTCTGTTACTAACATCACACTTCCTACTCTGTTACTAACATCACACTTCCTGCTCTGTTACTAACATCACACTTCCTGCTCTGTTGCAAAGTCCCGGTGTTCTGTTGAGTGTGTGTGTGTGTGTGTGTGTGTGTGTGTGTGTGTGTGTGTGTGTGTGTGTGTGTGTGTGTGTGTGTGAGAGAGAGAGCATGTGGTTAGTGTGGAGCTAACTGGAGCTCTCCTTTTTAATGAAGCTGCCATCAACTGGGATGACAGTACAGGCACCGGCTTACTGCATTATGGAGGTTTGGTCTCTCTCTCTCTCTAGCTAGTCCCTCTCCCTCTCTCTCTCCCTCTAGCTAGTCCCTCTCCCTAGTCCCTCACCCTCTCTCTCTCCCTCTCTCTCTTTCTCTAGCTAGTCCCTCTCCCTCTCTCTCTCTCTCTCTCCCTCTCTCTCTGTCTCTCTCTCTCTGTCTCTCTCTCTCTCTCTCTCACTCTCTCTTTCTCTGTCTCCTCCTACAGGAAGAGATGGGTTATGCAGATGAAGCAGTGTATTGTGTATGTTAGAGCATCAGCATGGCATCATTGTGTGTTTTACAGTGAGTCAGTGAGTCAGTGATTCAGTAAGCCAGTGAATCGGTGAGTTAGTGAGCCAGTGAGCCAGTGAGTCAGTGATTCAGTGATAGGGTTCTATAGGGCTCTGGTCTAAAGTAGTGCACTATATAGGGGATATGGTTCTATAGGGCTCTGGTCTAAACTAGTGCATTATATAGGGAATAGGGTTCTATAGGGCTCTGGTCTAAAGTAGTGCACTGTTCAGGAACAGTTTATTACTGGCCACGCATTCCAAAACAGACTGCAACTCTTTGCTTATTATGGCTGGGGGCAGTATTGAGTAGCTTGGATGAATAAGGTGCCCAGAGTAAACTGCCTGATACTCAGTCCCTGAAATCTGAGGTTTGTAGTTTTTCAACTCTTGAAATGCAGTGTCTATGCACAGTGTCTATCGGGGCAAATTGCACCAAGGCTTCCACTAGATGTCAACAGTCTTTAGAACCTTGTTTGATGCTTCTACTGTGAAGGAGGGGGGAACGATGGCTCTTTGAGTGAGAGGTCTGCCAGAGAGCCACGAGCTGGCCACGCTCGTTTACGTGAGAGTTAGCTTGAGTTCCATTGCATTTCTGAAGACAAAGGAATTCTCCGGTTGATTTATGTTAAAAACATCCTAAAGATTGATTCTATTTATTTTACTAGGCAAGTCAGTTAAGAACAAACTCTTATTTTCAATGATGGCTAGGAACTGTGGGTTAACTGCCTTGTTCAGGGGCAGAACCACAGATTTGTACCTTGTCAGCTCAGTGTAAACTGAGATTTTTTGACATAAATATGATCTTAATCGAACAAAACATACATGAATTGTGTAACATGAAGTCCTATGAGCGTCATCTGATAAAGATCATCAAAGGTTAGTGATTAATTTATCTCTATTTCTGCTTTTTGTGACTCCTCTCTTTGGCTGGAAAAATGGCTGTGTTTTTCTGTGACTTGGCTCTGACCTAACAAAATCGTTTGGTTTGCTTTCACTGTAAAGCCTTTTGAAATCGGACACTGTGGTTAACAAGAAGGGTATCTTTAAAATGGTGTAAAATACTTATATGTTTGAGGAATTTGAATTATTGGATTTATGTTCTTTTGAATTTGGCGCCCTGCACTTTCACTGGCTGTTGTCATATCGAACCCGTTAGCGGGATCTCAGCCCAAAGAGGTTAAGGGATGGGTAGCGTCAAGAAGTTAAGGGTTTCAATGACTTCATTAGCTGTGGTTGCTGATTCGTATATGGTTCAAATATCAGCCTACTGCACGTGGACATAGATGCTTTGTTCAATGCCAGTGGCAGGCCATTGGTAAAAATAGAAAAGAGTGGAGGGTCTAGAGAGCTGCCCTGTGGTACAACACGTTTAGCTGCGGGACTAATCCTAATGCAGTCTCTCTTCCATAACATACAGCACATTTAGCTAATGGAACTAACGAACTTACAGACAGACGGACGGACGGACGGATCGATTGACTGACTAACTAAAAAAAAACAACTCTCTTTCAGATGAGCAGACCTTTCTGTGACCCCTGAAATGGAGATTTAGTTTGTACTGTATTAAGGTATTAATGAGCCTTATACAGTAGGGGCATTACACACACACACACACACACACACACACACACACACACACACACACACACACACACACACACACACACACACACACACACACACACACACACACACACACACACACACATCAAGTGAACATATGCCCCGAGGCTTCCTAAATCCCAGCTTTATCCCTTCTGGTAAATATGCTCCTCTCTCTGCCAACACTCTCTTACCCACACATCAAACAACACAGCAACCGAGCTGCATCAGCCCCAACACTCTCTTCGTCCCCCTTCCCACCTTCCTCCCCTCTTCCCCCCTCTTCTTCCACCTCTTCCTACCGCTTCCTCCCCTTCACTCTGCCTCCGCTCTTCCTCCCTCTCCCACCTTCCTCCCCCTCTTCATTCCCTCTTATGCCCCCTCACCTATCCTCCCCCTTTTCCTCCTTTCTCCCTCCCCTCCCCTCCCCCTCTCTCCCACCTCCCTCTCCCTCCCCCTTCTTCCCACTATCCTACCCCTCTTCCTCCCACTCTCCCTCCCTCTGCCTCACCCCCTTCCTTCCCCCTGCTCCCCTCTTCTTCCCCCTCCCCCTTCCGCACCCTCTATAGACGTAACATCTATCAGAGGTCTGGCGGGATGGTAGATCCAGTATTAGAGGAAAGACTACAGTATACAAGGATGTCCATGCTGAAACTATATTTGCTTCCCAAATGACACCGTATACTCTATATAGTGTACTATGTTAGACCAGAGACAATGGGTGTCTATGTAAAGAAGACAGGTCAATGAGTACCATTTTGAAGGCAGTCCTGGAGTAATGTTAGATAGAGGGACCAACAGGACCCATCCCTGGAGTAATGTCAGATAGAGGGACCAACAGGACCCATCCCTGGAGTAATGTTAGAGGGACCAACAGGACCCATCCCTGGAGTAATGTCAGATAGAGGTACCAACAGGACCCATCCCTGAAGTAATGTCAGATAGAGGGACCAACAAGACCCATCCCTGGAGTAATGTCAGATAGAGGTACCAACAGGACCCATCCCTGGAGTAATGTCAGATAGAGGTACCAACAAGACCCATCCCTGGAGTAATGTTAGATAGAGACCCCAACAGGACCCATCCCTGGAGTAATGTTAGATAGAGGTACCAACAGGACCCATCCCTGGAGTAATGTCAGATAGAGGGACCAACAGGACCCATCCCTGGAGTAATGTCAGATAGAGGTACCAACAGGACCCATCCCTGGAGTAATGTTAGATAGAGGGACCAACAGGACCCATGCCTGGAGTAATGTAAGATAGAGGTACCAACAGGACCCATCCCTGGAGTAATGTCAGATAGAGGGACCAACAGGACCCATCCCTGGAGTAATGTTAGATAGAGGGACCAACAGGACCCATCCCTGGAGTACTGTCAGATAGAGGTACCAACAGGACCCATCCCTGTAGTAATGTCAGATAGAGGGACCAACAGGACCCATCCCTGGAGTAATGTCAGATAGAGGGACCAACAGGACCCATCCCTGGAGTAATGTCAGATAGAGGTACCAACAGGACCCATCCCTGGAGTAATGTAAGATAGAGGTACCAACAGGACCCATCCCTGGAGTAATGTCAGATAGTGGTACCAACAGGACCCATCCCTGGAGTACTGTCAGATAGAGGGACCAACAGGACCCATCCCTGGAGTAATGTTAGATAGAGGGAACAACAGGACCCATCCCTGTAGTACTGTCAGATAGAGGGACCAACAGGACCCATCCCTGGAGTAATGTCAGATAGAGGTACCAACAGGACCCATCCCTGGAGTAATGTCAGATAGAGGGACCAACAGGACCCATTCCTGGAGTACTGTCAGATAGAGGGACCAACAGGACCCATCCCTGGGGTAATGTCAGATAGAGGGACCAACAGGACCCATGCCTGGAGTAATGTCAGATAGAGGGACCAACAGGACCCATCCCTGGGGTAATGTCAGATAGAGGGACCAACAGGACCCATCCCTGGGGTAATGTCAGATAGAGGGACCAACAGGACCCATTCCTGGAGTACTGTCAGATAGAGGGACCAACAGGACCCATCCCTGGAGTAATGTAAGATAGAGGGAACAACAGGACCAATCCCTGGAGTACTGTTAGATAGAGGTACCAACAGGACCCATCCCTGGAGTACTCTCAGATAGAGGTACCAACAGGACCCATCCCTGTAGTAATGTCAGATAGAGTTACCAACAGGACCCATCCCTGGAGTAATGTTAGATAGAGGGAACAACAGGACCCATCCCTGTAGTAATGTTAGATAGTGGTACCAACAGGACCCATCTCTGGAGTAATGTCAGATAGAGGGACCAACAGGACCCATCCCTGGAGTAATGTTAGATAGAGGGAACAACAGGACCCATCCCTGGAGTAATGTCAGATAGAGGTACCAACAGGACCCATCCCTGGAGTAATGTCAGATAGAGGGACCAACAGGACCCATCCCTGGAGTAATGTCAGATAGAGGGACCAACAGGACCCATCCCTGGGGTAATGTCAGATAGAGGGACCAACAGGACCCATGCCTGGAGTAATGTCAGATAGATGGACCAACAGGACCCATCCCTGGAGTAATGTCAGATAGAGGGACCAACAGGACCCATCCCTGGAGTAATGTTAGATAGAGGTACCAACAGAACCCATCGCTGTAGTAATGTCAGATAGAGGGACCAACAGGACCCATCCGTGGAGTAATGTTAGAGGGACCAACAGGACCCATCCCTGGAGTAATGTCAGATAGAGGGACCAACAGGACCCATCCCTGGAGTAATGTCAGATAGAGGTACCAACAGGACCCATCCCTGTAGTAATGTTAGATAGAGGTACCAACAGGACCCATCCCTGGAGTAATGTCAGATAGAGGGACCAACAGGACCCATCCCTGGAGTAATGTCAGATAGAGGGACCAACAGGACCCATCCCTGGAGTAATGTCAGATAGAGGGACCAACAGGACCCATCCCTGGAGTAATGATAGAGGGACCAGCCTAGGATAGGATAGGAAAGATTCTCATGTTCTCTATGGACAGATTCTCATGTTCTTCTGGACAGATTCTCATGTTCTCGTGGACAGAATATCATGTTCTCTATGGACAGATTCTCATGTTCTCGTGGACAGATTCTCATGTTCTCGTGGACAGATTCTCATGTTCTCTATGGACATGTTCTCGTGGACAGATTCTCATGTTCTCGTGGACGGATTCTCATGTTCTCGATGGACAGATTCTCATGTTCTCGTGGACAGATTATCATGTTCTCGTGGACAGATTCTCATGTTCTTGTGGACAGATTCTCATTTTCTCTATGGACAGATTCTCATGTTTTCGTGAACAGATTCTCATGTTCTCGTGGACAGATTCTCATGTTCTCGTGGACAGATTCTCATGTTCTCGTGGACAGATTCTCATGTTCTCGTGGACAGATTCTCATGTTCTCGTGGACAGATTATCATGTTCTCGTGGACAGATTCTCATGTTCTCTATGGACAGATTCTCATGTTCTCGTGGACAGATTCTCATGTTCTCGTGGACAGATTCTCATGTTCTCATGGACAGATTCTCATGTTTTCTATGGACAGATTCTCAGTACAGCATTCCCCCCAGAAGTAAAACATGAAATGACAAACTTTGTGTGAGAGAATTGTACTTCTGGGTAACTGAGATTACTGAAACCGTTCTCTACAGTTATACCTGTTAAACTGTACCTAATCAAACACTGGCTGGCTACGGGACACATTGAGCATTGATGAAAAATGTAAACAGTACTCAATAAAGTTTTGGAAATAATTTAATCGAATGTATTCCTGTCTCGGCTTCCAGACAGTGCTAGTTGCAGGAGAGGGAGAGAAAGAGATCGAGTGTGTGTGTGTAGTGTGGGTCTATGTAGGTGTGTAGGTGTGCGTCTGTAAAGGTGTGTGTGTGTGTGTGTGTGTGTGTAGGTGTGTAGTATGTTTGTTAGATGTTGACAGCGCTCTCTCATTCTCACCCAGTGCGTGCAGAGACCATATGCTTCCTCCGCTGTTTGCCAGGTCTGAGTAAACTTCAAAGCGTCATGCTGCAGAAAACAAAGTGCTTATGGAGCATCTTATAGTCCTGGTTCATTACCGTCAAGTTTTATCCAGGACATCCAGGGTTAAGTATCTGTAATGAACTCTTATAGTGGCCAGATAGTCAAGCCAATCTAGCCTGGTGATTAAAACCATTGTTAGAGTGAAGACGTTCAGTCTGGATTAGTTTGATCGAATCTCTGAACGTTTGAAGACAGTTGTCCTCCAGAAACAGAACATATAGTACATAAACAACTACTGGGAGAATGTCCCCAGCCCACGGTTAGTTGAGCTGAACCAGTGACTACCCCCATGTTCCCCTGGTCCTGTCAGCCTTCTCTGGGTAGGATGGGAAGAGATGGATCCTGCTGGGTGGTACGGTCCTTCTTCAGGGGCTGGGTATGGAGCTTGCATGCATATTAGCATGTAAATCTTGTTGGTTCATGCCAACAAAGCCACTGCACAACACAACATAACACTAAACAATACAGTAATTGCATTATATCAGTGACAAACGGTGCCCACAAACTGTTAGGGCCGACATAACGCTGCCCCAACAGCAGAGTCCCAACTGCAGAGTCCCAACACGTTACCTCGGCTACACCTGAGTCTTATCTGGCAGCGAAACAGTTCATTCAGCCTCATTTGCGGCCTTTAAAAAAACGGGCTGAAATGGCTGACTTGCTTAAACTAATGTGGTTTCTACTGACAATTGAGATGTAAAAACTATGGCATTAAGGGGACGAGGAGCAGATAAGAGGCAGTCTGTAATTTCGATTAAGACATTGAGTGAGCGAACTAGGACTGACGTAGTCAATATAACTATTTGTTCAGAACTTTGAAATGTACAGAGACAGAATTCAGAACATGGGCCATTCTCACAGTATTCACCCTGTACACCAAGCCAGAACAATAGGATAAATAAAGGGGGCATATAGGCAGACAATGAAAGCTCTTTGTCACACCCTGATCTGTTTCACCTGTCTTTGTGCTTGTCTCCACCCCCCTCCAGGTGTCGTCCATCTTCCACATTATCCTCTGTGTATTTATACCTCTGTTCTCTGTTTGTCTGTTGCCAGTTAGTTTTGTTTGTGAAACCTACCAGCGTCTGTTCCCCTGCTCCTGACTGTTCCCCTGCTCCTGTCTGTTCCCCTGCTCCTGTCTGTTCCCCTGTCTGTTCCCCTGTCTGTTCCCCTGCTCCTGTCTGTTCCCCTGCTCCTGTCTGTTCCCCTGCTCCTGTCTGTTCCCCTGCTCCTGTTTTCTAGTCCTTCCTGGTTTTGACCGTTCTGCCTGCCCTGACCCTGAGCCTGCCTGCCCTGACCCTGACCCTGAGCCTGCCTGCCCTGAACCTGCCTGCCCTGACCCTGACCCTGCCTGCCCCTGACCCTGCCTGCCCCGACCCTGCCTGCCCTGACCCTGCCTGCCCTGACCCTGCCTGCCCTGACCCTGACCCTGAGCCTGCCTGCCCTGACCCTGCCTGCCTTTGACCTGTCGTTTGTCTGCACTTGTATTATAAATAAACGTCTGTTTCTTCGACAATGTCTGCATCTGGGTCATACAGTGCCTTGCGAAAGTATTCGGCCCCCTTGAACTTTGCGACCTTTTGCCACATTTCAGGCTTCAAACATAAAGATATAAAACTGTGAAGAATCAACAACAAGTGGGACACAATCATGAAGTGGAACGACATTTATTGGATATTTCAAACTTTTTTAACAAATCAAAAACTGAAAAATTGGGCGTGCAAAATTATTCAGCCCCCTTAAGTTAATACTTTGTAGCGCCACCTTTTGCTGCGATTACAGCTGTAAGTTGCTTGGGGTATGTCTCTATCAGTTTTGCACATCGAGAGACTGAAATGTTTTCCCATTCCTCCTTGCAAAACAGCTCGAGCTCAGTGAGGTTGGATGGAGAGCATTTGTGAACAGCAGTTTTCAGTTATTTCCACAGATTCTTGATTGGATTCAGGTCTGGACTTTGACTTGGCCATTCTAACACCTGGATATGTTTATTTTTGAACCATTCCATTGTAGATTTTGCTTTATGTTTTGGATCATTGTCTTGTTGGAAGACAAATCTCCGTCCCAGTCTCAGGTCTTTTGCAGACTCCATCAGGTTTTCTTCCAGAATGGTCCTGTATTTGGCTCCATCCATCTTCCCATCAATTTTAACCATCTTCCCTGTCCCTGCTGAAGAAAAGCAGGCCCAAACCATGATGCTGCCACCACCATGTTTGACAGTGGGGATGGTGTGTTCAGCTGTGTTGCTTTTACGCCAAACATAACGTTTTGCATTGTTGCCAAAAAGTTCAATTTTGGTTTCATCTGACCAGAGCACCTTCTTCCACATGTTTGGTGTGTCTCCCAGGTGGCTTGTGGCAAACTTTAAACAACACTTTTTATGGATATCTTTAAGAAATGGCTTTCTTCTTGCCACTCTTCCATAAAGGCCAGATTTGTGCAATATACGACTGATTGTTGTCCTATGGACAGAGTCTCCCACCTCAGCTGTAGATCTCTGCAGTTCATCCAGAGTGATCATGGGCCTCTTGGCTGCATCTCTGATCAGTCTTCTCCTTGTATGAGCTGAAAGTTTAGAGGGACGGCCAGGTCTTGGTAGATTTGCAGTGGTCTGATACTCCTTCCATTTCAATATTATCGCTTGCACAGTGCTCCTTGGGATGTTTAAAGCTTGGGAAATATTTTTGTATCCAAATCCGGCTTTAAACTTCTTCACAACAGTATCTCGGCCTGGTGTGTTCCTTGTTCTTCATGATGCTCTCTGCGCTTTTGACGGACCTCTGAGACTATCACAGTGCAGGAGCATTTATACGGAGACTTGATTACACACAGGTGGATTGTATTTATCATCATTAGTCATTTAGGTCAACATTGGATCATTCAGAGATCCTCACTGAACTTCTGGAGAGAGTTTGCTGCACTGAAAGTAAAGGGGCTGAATAATTTTGCACGCCCAATTTTTCAGTTTTTGATTTGTTAAAAAAGTTTGAAATATCCAATAAATGTCGTTCCACTTCATGATTGTGTCCCACTTGTTGTTGATTCTTCACAAAAAAATACAGTTTTATATCTTTATGTTTGAAGCCTGAAATGTGGCAAAAGGTCGCAAAGTTCAAGGGGGCCGAATACTTTCGCAAGGCACTGTACCTGAAACGTGATACTCTTACAATATTCCATGATTACATTTCTCTAACACAGGCTATAGGCTACATATTCACCACCAAGTAAGAACACTATGCTACATTATGAGGGGAAAAAGGATCACATTTTTACACATGGGCTACTAAGATTTTGGAAGTATGATTTTGACATGATCAGTCCAATCAAAGCTACAGTAGATATAATGTGATTTGACGTCATTTTATTTGTGGCCAATGACCTTCAGCCTTTTTTGGATGGGCACTTCTAATGTATCTCTATGACAGCACCCAAGGGGCTTGAGTTTTCTAGCTCTACCCTTAGATTTTGCGGTGATGTAGTGTCCCCATGAGTGACAGAACACTGAACATTACCAACCCCTACGCTCTGTATTTCCCGCTGGCTGCCCCTCCACCACAGAAAGCACTGAGTTGAAACACGTGCGCTTTGGAACAGCCTTACTCAAGAAAGCAAAAATAGATACCAAGTTTATATGCGTCCTTATTAACTTAATGTTTTTGTATTTTATATTTTTTTTTACATAGTTTGCAAACTGATATGTGACAGGTATTAATGCCAAAATAACATGCAAAACAGGTGGGGCTCTGCCCCAGCTGCCCTCAATGACGGGTCGCCACTGATGCATGCACATGTACACACCATTCACACCACACCACACCATACACACCACACACCATACACACCACACCATACACACCAACCACCATACACACCATACCATACACACCACACACACCACAACCTACACACCATACCATACACACCACACACACCACACACCATACACACCACACCATACACACCACACCATACACACCACACCATACACACCATTCACACCACACCACACCACACACCATACGCACCACACCATACACACCACACACCACACACGCCACACACCATACACACCACACCATACACACCACACCATACACACCACACACCATACACACCACACCATACACACCACACACGCCACACACGCCACACCATACACACCATACACACCATACCATACCATACACACCATACACCACACACACCATACACACCACACACCATACACACCACACACCATACACACCACACACACCATACACACCATTCACACCACACACACCACACACACTATACACACACCATACACACCACACAGATACTCACATACACACCACACACCATACACACCATACCATACCATACACACCACACACACCATACACACCATACACACCACACACCATACACACCATACACACCACACACACCATTCACACCACACCATACACACCACACACACCATACACACCATACCACACACCATTCACACCACACACACCATACAACACCATACACACCACACACACTATACACACACCATACACACCACACAGATACTCACATACACACCACACACACCATGCACACACCACACACACTTACACACCATACACACCACACACACCACACAGATACTCACATACACACCACACACACCACACCACACACACCATACACACCATACACACACACACACACACACACACGTACACACCACACACACCATACACACACACACACGTACACACCACACACACACACCATACACACTACACACACACCATACACACCACACCATACACACCACGCACACCATACACATACCACACACACCATACGTACACACCATACACACCACACACACCCACCATACACACACCACACACCAGACACACCATACACACCACACACACACACACACCGTACACCATACACACACTATACACACCATGCACGCAACACACCATACACACCACACACACACAGAGGCGATGGATGGTGTGTTCGTGGCTCACTGGTTAGAGGAGAGGAACAGATTAGAGGAGTGTGGGAGTGATGAGAGAGAGAGAGAGAGAGAGAGAGGGATGAGATGAGAGAGAGAGAGGGATAGAGAGAAAGAGAGAGGGTACATTCTCTGTTGGTTAATATCAAAAGGCAAATTTTTCATTGACATATTGCATAGGATGTTTAAAATCCCCTGTCATACAATTATGAATGATACCAAACAATGAATTAAGAGTCCTTGTTATATATTTTGATGTCAATACAGTCTGTTATCTGAAGGTCAGTTTTCCAACATAAATATTGTTGTATCATTATATGACACAAGTCTTTTGTAATGATTAACAATTCAACAAACAAGTAATATTGTCCTAATTTTACAAGTGAAATAGTAGACTCCAACGTTCATGTCTGTGGTTGAACCAGAATCAAAGGAGGCAATTATTTTTTAAAGCCCAGGAAGCAGCCATTCAATTTGCCATTCACCAGACTTTCAAGTTTAATAATGTCAAAATGCCTTGGGTATTTTCCCAGAGGTGGATTTGGCGCATGTGCACTTGCTCAAAAACAATACAGACTTTGCAGACAAGACCTTTTTTGGTTGCATGTCACTTTTTATTTCGATATTTTGTGGGGATTTACATACCGGGCTGAACGGTAGCGGTAGTGATGATAGTTGCTCAGCGAAACTCCATTATGTACCGAATTAACGTATTTTGACATTATTAAGCTTGAAAAGCCGGTGAAAGCCAAGTTGAATGGCTGCTTCCTGGGTTTAAAGGAGATTTTGCCATATTCAACGTCTCCTTTAAAGCAGTATTCTGGTTCAGTCTATGGTGTTTCGTGCTTGATATTAGGGGTCATTCGTGTACTGTTTGATAGAGGGCAACGGGCTGTAGTGCTCTTTGTGTGTATGTGGTAGTGTTGGAGCGGAGAGCCTCTATGCCCACTGGAGTCTCCCTCTGCTCTGAAGTTCACTCCGCCCCCGCCTGCTTCAGGCTGGCGGCGCTGTGCAGCTCTCCTCCTCCTCTCCTCCTCTCATCTGCCTCTCCAAATTCAGCGCGCTCCACTTCTCCTCTCCTCTCTAGCCGTGTGCCTGTGTACAGACGGACCTACCGACCGCGTAAATACGCTTTTATCTCTCAATAGACGGACAATAAGGACACAGATGTCTCCATTATTCACTTTAGGAGCGTTTCCGCACTGAACTGAATTACCGGTACATTCATCACGCCTTCGTTTTCTCACCATTTTAAATGAAAAAAATGACATTGGCGTGGAATTGTGGTGGACGGTTTTACTTGAAAGTGTGGACGTGCTTTTTCAGCCTTGCAGTGCTCAGGACTCACTCTATACCTGCTAATGAAGGTAAGTGGACATAGTTAAAACATGTATTTATAATATGTCAATACATTTGATTGTTATTCACCTTTGACTACCTTGCCATGAAAGCAATCATTACCTTTGAACAAGGCTGATGCCCGACACTGATAAAGATGCCAGTTGGCAAAAAAACCATTGATTGCGAGACGCGCAATGCAATTGACATGTCGGTTTTTACTCATTATGAACGTTCTACATTGTGCTTTAAAAATGGTTTGTAAATAGGCTCGGTCTCAGTGATATTGATGCGAAGGAAGAGTGAGTATCTCTCAGGCATTGTTACAGCACCAAGCGACCATTTCATTCCGGATCAATACCAGCGTGACAACTTCTTGACACCGTGTTTGATATTCTATATACCAAATAGATATGGTATTTAGTCAAACCTTTTCGGCTGTACAAATAGAGTAGTCTAGTTTAAGTGCTGTGAAAGTTCAGCTATTTACCTCATGTGTTTCCAACCGTCTTGTTGGTTGACCGGAAGACTGTGCGTGAACAGCATTTAAATATCCTGTGATAAATTATGCCATTACCGCCTATAAGACATTATCTTGGCATTATCCTACCAGACAGACATGAGGTCAGCTCGACTAGTTATGACATTGTCCGGTTGTGAAGTTCCCCTTATTTCGGCGAATATGAATTTGATATAGATTTGTGACATTCAGTAATGGCCAGGGGAAAGTTCCAAAATGTTCTTTCTGTGACAGGAACTATGATATTAGAAATCCTTAGGACTTAATTATAAACACGTTCATACAAATGTAATGAGACGTCATCAATGTCACATGTAGACATATCATAAATGAGCCCTCCTATCTCTCTACCATACATGCGGACACTATTTGTGATAAATTATAGTCAAAATAGAGTCTCAGGAGATTCTCTTCTAAATGTAGTTATAGTATTTTCACTCTAAACATACTGTTAATTTCTTGACATCCTGCATTATATTTCTTGATATCCTGTCCATTATATTTCTTGACATTCTGTCCATTATATTTCTTGATATCCTGTCCATTATATTTCTTGACATCCTGTCCATTATATTTCTTGACATCCTGTCCATTATATTTCTTAATATCCTGTCCATTATATTTCTTGACATTCTGTCATTATATTTCTTGACATCCTGTCCATTATATTTCTTGACATTCTGTCCATTATATTTCTTGATATCCTGTCCATTATATTTCTTGACATCCTGTCCATTATATTTCTTGACATCCTGTCCATTATATTTCTTGACATCCTGTCCATTATATTTCTTGACATCCTGTCCATTATATTTCTTGACATCCTGTCCAGTATATTTCCTGACATCCTGTCCATTATATTTCTTGATATCCTGTCCATTATATTTCTTGACATCCTGTCCATTATATTTCTTGAGATTCTGTCCATTATATTTCTTGACATCCTGTCCATTATATTTCTTGAGATTCTGTCCATTATATTTCTTGTCATTCTGTCATATATTGAGAAGTGTGCTCGTTCGTTCGTGCGCGCGGGTGTGTGTGTGCGTGTGTGTGTGCGTGTGTGTGTGTGTGTGTGTGTGTGTGTGCTGCAGTTGAATAGCCCCAGCTGATGATGACTAGGCCTAACAAACAGCATCACTACATAACAGCACCCTAACCCCACAGGAATTCAGCCTAATGGTCTGATTCAGAGGCTGTGTGTCCCAAATGGAAAAATGTTCCCTATATAGTGCACTACTTTAGACCAGAGTCTTATGGAACCCTATTCCCTATATAGTGCACTACTTTAGACCAGAACCATATAGAACCCAATTCCCTATATAGTGCACTACTTTAGACCAGAACCATATAGAACCCTATTCCCTATATAGTGCACTACTTTAGACCAGAATCATATAGAACCATATTCCCTATATAGGGCACTACTTTAGACCAGAGCCCTATAGAACCCTATTCCCTATATAGTGCACTACTTTAGACCAGAGCCCTATAGAACCATATTCCCTATATAGGGCACTACTTTAGACCAGAGCCCTATAGAACCCTATTCCCTATATAGTGCACTACTTTAGACCAGAGCCCTATTGAACCCTATTCCCTATATAGTGCACTACTTTAGACCAGAGCCCTATAGAACCCTATTCCCTATATAGTGCACTACTTTAGACCAGAGCCCTATAGAACCCTATTCCCTATATAGTGCACTAGGGCTCAACGGGTTCTGGTCAAAATAAGAGCACCTCTGGGACATAACGTGTGATACAGATAGGATTTGACGTCAACACAATATATCCACAGTGATTAAGTGAAGTGACACCATAACTCTCCCACATGTGAAATATGTCTCTTGGTGTTTTGAAATCGACACACACTGTATGGATAAAGAGTTTGTCCATTCAAACAATTATTACCAATGAATTTGCTTCTATTGGACTCTGAGGAGGATTTGCTGTTAAAACATTTGTCTTTTTCTGCTGAACGTAATGTAAACAAATACACTACTACCTTCTTACATCCTTGTATCCACTCTGGGAGTAAATCATTACCTGTTAGATATTACTGCGCTGTCGGACCTAGCAGCATTGTGCTACACACACAGTAACATCTGCTAACCATTTGTATGTGACCAATAACATTCGATTTGATTTGATTCAATGGTGACAACCACCATGAATCATCTGAATTCTCTGACTATGAGAATAATACACACTTAGTTTCACTACGGGGAAAGGGTTCTCCTCTCGTCTACTGATGTACGCCAAGAGGATCTCCTTACATCCTCTCTTGGAGAAAGACATAATCTCCCTGTTATCATCGACTACACTACAACATATTTCCACTTTTTCTCCTAATTAGGATATTTTCCTAAGGGCAATGTTCTATCTGGAGTACTAGACAGTGTCTGTTAGCCTGCCTGCCAATCAGCTGGAACAAACCAAGACCTACTTTTCAGAAACTTTAAAAAGACAGTTTGTTATGCTAGGAATGATGACTTTTCATTGGTGAAGGAATGATGACTTTTCATTGGTGAAGGAATGATGACTTTTCATTGGTGAAGGATTGATGACTTTTCATTGGTGAAGAATTGTCGACTTTTCTTTGGTGAAGCAATCTTGACTTGTCATTCGGGAAGGCATGTTGACTTTTCATTGGTGAAGGCATGTTGACTTTTCATTGGTGAAGGCATGTTGACTTTTCATTCGGGAAGGCATGTTGACTTTTCATTGGTGAAGGCATGTTGACTTTTCATTGGTGAAGGCATGTTGACTTTTCATTCGGGAAGGCATGTTGACTTTTCATTGGTGAAGGCATGTTGACTTTTCATTGGTGAAGGCATGTTGACTTTTCATTCGGGAAGGCAATGTTGACTTGTCATTGGTGAAGGCATGTTGACTTTTCATTGGTGAAGGCATGTTGACTTTTCATTCGGGAAGGCATGTTGACTTT
This sequence comes from Oncorhynchus mykiss, assembly GCF_013265735.2. NCBI lineage: Eukaryota > Metazoa > Chordata > Actinopteri > Salmoniformes > Salmonidae > Oncorhynchus > Oncorhynchus mykiss. The sequence continues at coordinate 3,760,777 of NC_048576.1, read as the reverse complement.
TCATTGGTGAAGGCATGTTGACTTTTCATTGGTGAAGGCATGTTGACTTTTCATTGGTGAAGGCATGTTGACTTTTCATTCGTGAAGGCATGTTGACTTTTCATTCGGGAAGGCAATGTTGACTTTTCATTGGTGAAGGCATGTTGACTTTTCATTGGTGAAGGCATGTTGACTTTTCATTGGTGAAGGCATGTTGACTTTTCATTGGTGAAGGCATGTTGACTTTTCATTCGGGAAGGCATGTTGACTTTTCATTGGTGAAGGCATGTTGACTTTTCATTGGTGAAGGCATGTTGACTTTTCATTGGTGAAGGCATGTTGACTTTTCATTCGGGAAGGCATGTTAACTTTTCATTCGAGAAGGCATGTTGACTTGTCATTGGTGAAGGCATGTTGACTTTTCATTGGTGAAGGCATTGGTCGTTGTGCCCTTAACATATCGGTCATGATTGTTAAGCAACATTTTGCAAAGGTCACTTCTACTATATTTGGTTACTGCTGTTGTACTATTCAGTAGCTCTGTCAGATCAGTTAACAGTAGGTCTGTCAGATCAGTTACCAGTAGGTCTGTACTGTTCAGTTACCAGTATGTCTGTCAGTACTGTTCAGTTACCAGTAGGTCTGTCAGATCAGTTACCAGTAGGTCTGTCTATTTTGTCCAGTTACCAGTAGGTCTGTTTGTACTGTTCAGTTACCAGTAGGTCTGTCTGTACTGTTCAGTTACCAGTAGTTCTGTCTATACTGTTCCGTTACCAGTAGGTCTGTCAGATCAGTTTCCAGTAGGTCTGTCAGATCAGTTACCAGTAGGTCTGTCTATTTTGTTCAGTTACCAGTAGGTCTGTCTGTACTGTTCAGTTACCAGTCTGTACAGTTCAGTTACCAGTAGGTCTGTCTGTACTGTTCAGTTACCAGTAGGTCTGTCTGTACTGTTCAGTTACCAGTAGGTCTGTCTGTACTGTTCAGTTACCAGTAGGCCTGTCTATTGTGTGGCTCACTGAATGATCACTATAATTTGGGTTATGTGAAAAAAGTGTTTTTCATTTAAAATCTTCCCAAATGTGTTCTACATACTAATTGTGTCCTTCCTGTGTTTCTGCAGTGAACTTACTGGACTCTCGCTCTGTCATGGGGGACCTTGGGTGGATAGCCTACCCAAAGAATGGGGTGAGTGGTACTTCATAAATGCTCACACAAACCACACCAACTCTTTTCAGGCTGCCTGGACCAATCCTCATCAGTATCAGTCCCAGCTCAGTCCCTGCTCAGTCCCTGCTCAGTCCCAGCTCAGTCCCAGCTCAACTCAGCTCAACCCCAGCCCTGGTCAACCCCAGCTCAACCCCAGCTCAGCCCCAGCTCAACTCAGCACAACCCAGCTCAGCTCAGCCCAGCTCAACTCAGCGCAACCCAGCTCAGCTCAACCCCAACTCAACCCCAGCACAACCCAGCTCAGCTCAACCCCAGCCCAGCTCAACCCGAGCTCAACCCCAGCCCAACCCAGCTCAACCCCAGCTCAGCCCCAGCTAAACTCAGCTCACCCCCAGCTCAACCCCAGCCCACCCCAGCTCAGCTCAACCCCAGCTCAGCTCAACCCCAGCTCATTCCCAGCCCAGCTTAACCCCAGCTCAACCCCAGCTCAACCCCAGCCCCGCCCAACCCAGCTCAACCCCACCCCAGCCCAGCCCAGGCCAGCTCAACCCCAGCCCAGCCCAACCCAGCTCAGCCCCAGCTCAGCCCAGGCCAGCTCAACCCCAGCCGAGCCCAACCCAGCTCAACCCCAGCTCAGCCCAGGGCAGCTCAACCCCAGCTCAGCCCAGCCCAGCCCAGGCCAGCTCAACCCCAGCTCAGCCCAGGCCAGCTCAACCCCAGCTCAGCCCAACCCCAGCTCAGCCCAGGCCAGCTCAACCCCAGCTCAGCCCAGCTCAGCCCCAGCTATGTCGGCTACAGTTTCAACAGAATAAACACATCAAAACTCACAATCAAAGGATGATGCTTGTTAGTACTGTTTGGGATATATCAGGTTAAAGGATGATGCTTGTTAGTACTGTTTGGGATATAGCAGGTCAAAGGATGATGCTTGTTAGTACTGTTTGGGATATATCAGGTTAAAGGATGATGCTTGTTAGTACTGTTTGAGATATAGCAGGTTAAAGGATGATGCTTGTTAGTACTGTTTGGGATATATCAGGTCAAAGTTGGGAATCTCCCAGGCGATTAAACAACAGACAGACCTCTCATAGTCAGAGAGTGGAAAAGGCAGGGTTTTTATGGTCTCCAGAGACATGCAGCTCAGGCTTCTAATTACACAGAATATTTCCTCACACTAATTCCTTATTGACTCCATAAAGGAGGGGAGGGGGGGGAAGGGGATGAGGGAAGTCTGAGCCAGCTCTGATCCTCATGAGTGCTGGGAGATCTAGTGACCAGCCTGATAGGCCCATAAGTTAATTGCATCAATTACATTTTTTTTTTCAAGAAGTGAAACGAATAGTCTGATCATTTACACATCGAAGTGTCTCAGCTCAAGGAAATCATCTTCGGATCGGCTCAAACGTGACCCACCACCTAAATTCGGTGTTATGTAGCAACATTTTAAATGGTGTTTTTACATTGGATAAAAGTATAGACAGAGCTTCTCAATGGAATATCATACACTGGAGGAAACATGGGGAAGTAGAGACTCAGAGCTTCTAAATGGAATATCATACACTGTAGTTGGAGGAAACATGGGGAAGTAGAGACTCAGAGCCTCTAAATGGAATATCATACACTGTAGTTGGAGGAAACATGGGGAAGTAGAGACTCAGAGCCTCTAAATGGAATATCATATACTGTAGTTGGAGGAAACATGGGGAAGTAGAGACTCAGAGCCTCTAAATGGAATATCATACACTGTAGTTGGAGGAAACATGGGGAAGTAGAGACTCAGAGCCTCTAAATGGAATATCATATACTGTAGTTGGAGGAAACATGGGGAAGTAGAGACTCAGAGCCTCTAAATGGAATATCATACACTGTAGTTGGAGGAAACATGGGGAAGTAGAGACTCAGAGCCTCTAAATGGAATATCAGACACTGGAGGAAACATGAGGAAGTAATGCAGCTTTAAAAGGTGATACACTTAGAATCCCATTTAGGACAAAAGGCATGTTGCTGTGGTGTTCACACTTGCTCTACATGAAACATTGGGAAACATATATTTTAGTAAAGGAATACTTTCACCAAATTGCCAAAATGAATTCTCTGAAAATTATCTCTCTTGAGTTTCCCCATCAGGCAAAATTAAAAACATTAAATTGACTATTGTTGTATAACAAAGCTACAGTGCTGTTCATTGTTTACGCCCGTTTAGCATGGTTCACATCCCCTGTAGGGCGGCACACAATTAGTCCAGCGTCGTCCGAGTTAGAGTTTGGCCAGGGGGTAGGCCTTCATTGTAAATTTAAAACATTTACCTAACTGACATGCCTAGTTAAACAAAGGTTAAACCGACCCATCTCTTAAAGAATTCACTTTGGAGCATGTGCCTGTGGCCATGTGCTATAGCAGTGAAGTCGTCCTTAAAAAAGCTGAGAAAAGATTTCAACAATGAAATACTTTGTTAACTTCAAGTGCTAAAAATAGTAGTCTACAATTTAAGAAAAACTTAAAACACACAAACACGTAAAGGCTTAGGTAAAATCAATATACAGGCCTATATCATCAGATCCTTGGAGTAAACTTTGGTTCAGGCCATGTTACGATATTAACAATGGAATCTAGCCTGAGAACATATTTCATATTTCTGTGAGAATATTTGTAATGTCCATGTGCTTTTCATTATAGAAGTCTTGATCTTCTCAAAAATATATGTTTGCCGGGTTGTCCAGTCCGGGGGATGGCTTTCACATCTCTGGGAGGAAGGATGTCAACATTGCACAGCAGCTGAAACCTGGTTCCATCTGAGTGAATGCTCCTTGGCCACAACAACACCAGGCTCCAGACCATTACAGCTGTAAAGGAGGAAAGCAGACTAAAATAGACAAGACATTAAAACATTACATTACAGCAATAACATTCATTGACCCCCAAGTTCAAGCAATAAGCTCAAAGTACAAAGACAACGTACCTGAAGTGTTGCTTGTCCTCGATCACCTCCTTGTACTGGAGACAAGACAAAGTCCAGAAAAATAGGTTACAATGTGTCTGGCAATGCAGACACAAGATAACTAGCTAGATTTAGCAAACATTTAGCTTCATAATTACCAGCTAGCTAGATGAAAATGGCATTGATCTAGCTCTCCAGCTAGTTGAGCATATAAAAAAGAAAACTCACTCTATAATCCAATAGCTATCTAGCTATCATTTCATTGTGACTAGCTAGCTAGCCAACTTAGCATGAGTCCCTATAACGTAACATATGGTTTGATTAGCTTGCTAACACTTAGCATTCGCACCACAGTGGCTATTTTGTTGTAGCTAGCTAGCTAGTTAAACATGACATATTGGCAAACAAAGATTATCATCATGTTATACATGGCTTAGCACATGAGCAATCAACACTAACAGCAGAAACCAACTGGCTAGCTCAGCTAACTGTCTTAATGTTGCTTCATCCCACAATGAGACATCTGTAAACAATAGCTTTTTGCGTGATGTACCAAGCTATAATGGTGACTGTATGCAACTGTCTAGCTAACTAGCTAGAGTGCCTTCAGAAAAGTTTTCAGACCCCTTGAATCTTTCCACATTTTGTTACATTACAGACTTATTCTAAAATGTATTAAATTGATTTTTCCCCATCAATCTACACACAATACAGCAGATTAAGTGAAAACAGGTTTTTAGAAATGTTTGCTAATTTATACAAAAAAAACGGAAATATCACATTTACATAGGTATTCAAACTTTTTACTTTCAAGTCTTCTTGGGTGTGACGCTACAAGATTGGCACACCTGTATTTTGGAGTTTCTCCCATTTTTCTCTGTAGAGCCTCTCAAGCTCTGTCAGGTTGGATGGGGAGCGTCGCTGCACAGCTATTTTCAGGTCTCTCCAGAGATGTTCCATCCGTGCTGGCTGGGCCACTCAAGGACATTCAGGGACTTGTCCAGCCGTGTGCTTAGGGCTGTGTGCTTGTTGTCCTGTTGGAAGGTGAACCTTCACTCCGGTCTGGGGTCCTGAGCGCTCTGGAGCAAGTTTTCATCAAGGATCTCTCAGTTTTTTGCTCCGTTCATCTTTCCCTCGATCCTGACTGGTCTCCCAGACCCTGCCACTGAAAAATATCCCCACAGCATGATGCTACCACCACCATGCTTTACCGTAGGGATGGTGGCAGGTTTCCTCCAGACGTGACTCTTGGCATTCAGTCCAAAGAGTTCAATCATGGTTTCATCAGACATGAGAATCTTTTTTCTCATGGTCTGAGTCTTGTCATGTGCATTTTACTGAGGAGTGACTTCCGTCTGGTCACTCTACCATAAAGGCGCGATTGGTGGAGTGCTGCAGAGATGGTTTTCCTTCTGGAAGTTTCTTCCATTTCCACAGAGGAACTCTGGTGCTCTGTCAGAATGACCATTGGGTTCTTGGTCACCTCGCTGACCAAGGCCCTTCTCCCCCAATTGCTCAGTTTGGCCTGGCGGCCAGCTCTTTACTTCCATTTAAGAATGATGGAGGCCACTATGTTCTTGGGGACCTTCATTGCTGCAAACATTTTTTGGTACCCTTCCCCAGGACAATTCCTTTGACCTCATGGCTGTTTTTTTCTCTCTGATATGCACTGTCAACTATGGGACCTTATATAGACAGCCTTTTTAAATCATATCCAATCAACTGAATTTACCACAGGTGGACTGAAAATCAAGTTTTAGAAACATCTCAAGGATGATCAATGGAAACAGGATGCACCTGAGCTCAATTTCGAGTCTCATAGCAAAGGGTCTGAATACTGAGATATAATAAGGTATTTCTGTTTTTCTAAAAATCTGTTTTCACTGTGTCATTATAGGGTATTGTGATGTCATTATGGGGTGTAGATTTAATTTTTTTATTTCACCTTTATTTAACCAGGTAGGCTAGTTGAGAACAAGTTCTCATTTGCAACTGCGACCTGGCCAAGATAAAGCAAAGCAGTTTGACACATACAACGACACAGAGTTACACATGGAATAAACAAACATACAGTCAATAATAGAGTAGAAAAATCTATATACAGCATGTGCAAATGAGGTAAGATAAGAGAGTTAAGGAAATAAATAGGCCATGGTGGCGAAGTAATTACAATATAGCAATTAAACACTGGAGTGATATATGTGCAGAGGATGAATGTGCAAGTAGAGATACTGCAAAGGAGCAAGATAAATAAATAAATACAGTATGGGGATGAGGTAGACTTGATGGGCTAATTACAGATGAGCTATGTACAGGTGCAGTGATCTGTGACCTGCCCTGACAGTTGGTGCTTAAAGCTAGTGACGGAGGTAATAGTCTCCAGCTTCAGAGATATTTGCAATTCGTTCCAGTCATTGGCAGCAGAGAACTGGAAGGAGAGGCGGCCAAAGGAGGAATTGGCTTTGGGGGTGACCAGCGAAATATACCTGCTGGAGCGCGTGCTACGAGTGGGTGCAGCTATGGTGACCAGTGAGCTGAGATAAGCTGGGGCTTTACCTATCAGAGACTTGTAGATGACCTGGAGCCAGTGGGTTTGGCGACGAGTATGAAGCGATGGCCAGCCAACGAGAGCGTACAGGTCACAGTGGTGGGTAATATATGCTTGCTGACAACACGGATGGCACTGTGATAGACTGCATCCAATTTCTTGAGTAGAGTGTCGGAGGCTATTTTATAGATGACATCGCCGAAGTCGAGGATCGGTAGGATGATCAGTTTTACGAGGGTATGTTTGGCAGCATGAGTGAAGGATGCTTTATTGCGAAATAGGAAGCCAATTCTAGATTTAATTTCGGATTAGAGAATGGGAGTCTGGATGTGAGTCTGGAAGGAGAGTTTACAGTCTAGCCAGACACCTAGCTATTTATAGTTGTCCACATATTCTAAGTCAGAACCGTCCAGAGTAGTGATGCTGGATGGGTACGGGCAGGTGTGGGCAGTGATCGGTTGAAGAGCATGCACTTAGTTTTACTTGCATTTAAGAGCAGTTGGAGGCCATTGAAGGAGAGTTGTATGGCATTGAAGCTCGTCTGGAGGTTAGTTAACACAGTGTCCAAAGAAGGGCCAGAATTATACAGAATGATGTTGTCTGCGTAGAGGTGGATCAGAGAATCACCAGCAGCGAGAGCGACATCATTGATGTATACAGAGAATGGCGGGCCCTCCGATTTGACACACTAAACTCTATCAGCGAAGTAGTTGGTGAACCAGGCGAGGAAATCATTTGAGAAACCAAGGCTGTTGAGTCTGCCAATAACAATGTGGTGATTGACAGACTCGAAAACCTTGGCCAGGTTGATGAATATGGCTGCACAGTAATGTCTCTTATCGATGGCGGTTATGATATCGTTTAGGACCTTGAGCGTGTCTGAGGTGCACCCATGACCAGCTCTGAATCCAGAGCGTAGCGGAGAAGGTACAGTGGGATTTGAAGTGGTCGGTAATCTGTTTGTTGACTTGGCTTTTGAAGACCTTAGAAAGGTAGGGTAGGATAGATATAGATCTGTAGCAATTTGGGTCTAGAGTGTCTCCCCCTTTGAAGAGGCAGCTTTCCAATCTTAAGGAATCTCAGACGATACAAAAGAGAGGTTGAACCAGCTAGTAATAGGCTAGTTAAACAGGCTAGTAATTTCAGCAGATTATTTTAAAAATAGAGGGTCCAGAATGTCTAGCCTGGCTGGGGGTCCAGGTTTTGCAGTTCTTTAAGAACATCAGCTATCTTGATTTGGGTGAAGGAGAAATGGGGAGGCTTGGGCAAGTTGCTGTAGGGAGTGCAGGGCTGTTGACCGGGGTAGGGGTAGCCAGGTGGAAAGTATGGCTAGCTGTAGAAAAATGCTTATTGAAATTCTCAATTCTAGTGGATTCATCGGTGGTGACAGTGTTTCCTGTCCTTAGTGCAGTAGGCAGCTGGGAGGAGGTGCTCTTATTCTCCATCAACTTTACAGTGTCCCAGAACTTTTTTGAGTTTGTGCTACAGGATGCAAATTTCTGCTTGAAAAAGCTAGCCTTAGCTTTCCTAACTGCCTGTGTATATTTATTCCTGACTTCCCGGAAAAGTTGCATATCACGGGGGCTATTCAATGCTAATGCAGAACGCCACAGGATGCTTGGAGAGAACCAAGGGCTATATCTGTTCCTGGTTCTACATTTTTAAAAGGGGCATGCTTATTTAAGATGGTGAGGAAGGCACTTTTAAAGAAAGACCAGGCATCCTCGGCTGACGGGATGAGGTCAATATCCTTCCAGGATACTGGGGCCAGGTCGATTAGGAAGTATTTTAGGGAGCGTTTGATAGTGATGAGGGGAGGTCGTTTGACCGCAGACCCGTTACGGATGTAGGCAATGAGGCAGTGATCACTGAGATCTTGGTAGAAAACATCAGAGGTGTATTTGGAGGGCAAGTTGGATGATATTTATGAGGGTGCCCGTGTTTACGGATTTGGGGTTGAACCTGGTGGGTTCATTGATAATTTGTGAGAGATTGAGGGCATCAAGCTTAGATTGTATAATATATATATATATATATATATATATATATATATATAACAAGCGGAAATGATGAGAGACTTGTTTCTGGAAAGGTGAATTTTTAGAAGTAGAAGCTCAAATTGTTTGGGCACAGACCTGGATAGTAAGTCAGAACTCTGCACGCCATCTCTGCAGTAGATTGCAACACCGCCCCCTTTGGCAGTTCTATCTTGTCAGCAAATGTTATAGTTAGGGGTGGACATTTCAGGGTTTTTGGTGGTCTTCCTGAGCCAGGATTCAGACACGGCAAGGACATCCGGGTTGGCAGAGTGTGCTAGGGCAGTGAATAAAACAAACTTTGGGAGGAGGCTTCTAATGTTAACGTGCATGAAACCAAGGCTTTTACAGTTACAGATGTCAGCAAAAGAGAGCGCCTGGGGAATAGGAGTGGAGCTAGACACTGCAGGGCCTGGATTAACCTCCACATCACCAGAGGAACAAAGGAGGAGTGGGATAAGGGTACAGCTAAAGGCTCAAATAACTGGTCGGCTAGTACGTTCAGAACAGAGAGTAAAAGGATCACATTTCTGGGCATGGTAGAGTAGATTCAAGGCATAATGTACAGACAAAGGTATGGTAGGATGTGGATACAGTGATGGTAAACCTGTGCTTAGAGTGATGATGAAAGAGATATTGTCCCTAGAAATATAATTTAAACCAGGTGATGTCACCGCATGTGTGGTAGGTGGAACTAAAGTATTAAATAAGGCGTTTTGAGCAGGGTCAGAGGCTCTACAGTGAAATAAGGCAATAAATTCTAACCAAAACAGCAATGGACAAGGCATATTGACGTTAGCGAGAAGCATGCGTAGCCGAGTGATCATAGGAGTCCAGTGAGTAGCTTCAGGCAGCTTGGGGCTAGCGCAAGCTAACAGAAGGGCCTTGAAAGGACGCCGCGAAGAAAGTCTGTCTATGAATTTGTCCGATGGGCCTTTTAAGCTAACAGTCCGATGTGCTCTGGACAGCTAGCAGGCCGCGGCTAGCATGCTAGCGGATGGGATTTCAGGGGGCGAAGCGACGGCGGAGCCAGTTGAGGAAGTACCCTATCGGGCGAATCACGTCGGTGGTCCAGTCGTGATGAGTCGGCGGGGTTCCAAGCCAGTTGGCAAAAATAGGTATTGTAGCCCAAGTAGTGGCTGATCGACCTCTTTGGCTAGCCTGGAGATGGGCCTAGCAAGGCTAGCTCCAGGCTAATTGGTTATTGTTTCGGCACAGTGACGTTAGCCAGGAGTGGCCACTCGAGTAGCAGCTAGCTAGCTGCGATGGTCCAGGTGAAGAAAAAAAAAAGAAAAAAAAAGGTTCAGAGCTTGCAGTAGGAATCCGGAGATATGGAGAACAATAAGTCCAAAATGGCTCTGGTTTGAGTCGTGCTGCGCAGACTGGCGAGAGTTGTCCTGGCTAGAGGTGGCTGATGACCGCTAGCTGACTACTAGCTAGTAGCTAGTTAGCTGGCTAGCATCTGTTGGGGTTCCGGTTCAGGCGACGGTTCAGACGACGGATCAGCAGGGCTCCGTATGGTGGGTATAGTGGCCAATGAGATTGCTGAGGATTTCTTTTTTATTTAATCCATTTTAGAATATAGCTGAAAATGTAACAAAATGTGGAGAGATTCAAGGGGTGTGAATACTTTCCAAAGGCACTTTTAACTGTAGACTTTTAACTAACAATAACAATGACTTTCTGATACAAATGAGACAATAACGTCCATGTAGATATCTTGGCGTTTTAACTGTAGACTTGTACCGACTTCGGCGATGTCATCTACAAAATGGCTTCCAACACTCTACTCAGCAAACTGGATGCAGTCTATCACAGTGCCATCCGTTTTGTCACTAAAGCACCTTATACCACCCGCCACTGCAACTTGTATGCTCTAGTCGGCTGGCCCTCGCTACATATTCGTCGCCAGACCCACTGGCTCCAGGTCATCTACAAGTCCATGCTAGGTAAAGCTCCGCCTTATCTCAGCTCACTGGTCACGATGGCAACACCCATCCGTAGCACGCGCTCCAGCAGGTGTATCTCACTGATCATCCCTAAAGCCAACACCTCATTTGGCCGCCTTTCGTTCCAGTACTCTGCTGCCTGTGACTGGAACGAATTGCAAAAATCGCTGAAGTTGGAGACTTTTATCTCCCTCACCAACTTCAAACATCAGCTATCTGAGCAGCTAACCGATCGCTGCAGCTGTACATAGTCCATCAGTAAATAGCCACCCAATTAACCTACCTCATCCCCATACTGTTTTTATTTATTTACTTTTCTGCTCTTTTGCACACCAATATCTCTATCTGCACATGACCATCTGATCATTTATCACTCCAGTGTTAATCTGCAAAATTGTAATTATTCGCCTACCTCCTCATGCCTTTTGCACACATTGTATATAGACTCCCCCTTTGTTTTCTACTGTGTTATTGACTTGTTAATTGTTTACTCCATGTGTAACTCTGTGTTGTCTGCTCATACTGCTATGCTTTATCTTGGCCAGGTCGCAGTTGCAAATGAGAACTTGTTCTCAACTAGCCTACCTGGTTAAATAAAGGTGAAATAAAAAAATAAAAAAAATAAATAAATTGATCTTGATGATTCACCGCAGACTTAAATACTTTTAAAATAATCCTTCCCACTCGGCTTCAACCAGTCCAGACTGCTCTTTCTCTTAGTTCTCTCTTTCTTTTTCTCTTAGCTCTTTCTTTATCTTTCATTCTGTGTTGAGAGGCTAGGGGGGTGCCTAGGGACTGAGCACTTGGGTTTGGTGTGCGTGATGTTTAGTGCACAGTTGAGCCACAGAAATAGTGTTGGCTTGGAGTGGCTTGGAGTGAGTTACAGGGTTCAAGTGGGAGAGCTAAACAGGGAGAGGGTGCATTCAGGAGTGAACAGGTGGATAGAGAGTAACGAGTGAAAGGAATTGAGTAAAGAAATAGTGAAAGGTACATTCAGGAGTGAACAGGAGGACAGAGAGTAACGAGTGAAAGGAAGTGAGTAAAGAAATAGAGAAGGGTGCATTCAGGAGTGAACAGGAGGACAGAGAGAAACGAGTAAAAGGAAGTGAGTAAAGAAATAGTGAAGGGTGCATTCAGGAGTGAACAGGAGGATAGAGAGAAACGAGTGAAAGGAAGTGAGTAAAGAGATAGAGAAGGGTGCATTCAGGAGTGAACAGGAGGATAGAGAGTAACGAGTGAAAGGAAGTGAGTAAAGAGATAGAGAAGGATTCAAAAGATGCAGGGAGGAAGAACACAGGTAAAGGTCAGGTAAAGGTCAAAGGTTAAGAAATGCTTTCTGTTATCATCAAACACAGTTGTTCTGTCTACAGGAACAGTCTGTATAGTACACAGAAGAGAACAGGAGGGTAAAGATCGCTAACAGTGCCTACACTAATAAACTTTACGATCACCATTTCTAGATAGAAACACAAACATTGCAAGGTTAACCCAGTGACGCAGGTCAATTACACTGAGTATACAACAAATTAAGAACACCTTTTGCCATGACATAGACGGACGGACCAGGTGAATCCAGGTGGAAGTTATGATCCCTTATTGATGTCACCTGTTAAATCCACTTCAATCAGTGTAGATGAAGGGGAGGAGACACGTGGTTAAAGAAGGATTTATAAGCCCTGAGACAATGGAGACATGGATTGTGTATGTGTGCCATTCAGAGGGTGAACGGGCAAGACAAAAGATTGAAGTTTCTTTGAACGGGCATGGTAGTAGGTGCCAGGCACACTGGAGTGTGTCAAGAAGGGCAACATTGCTGGGTTTTTCACACTCAATAGTTTCCCGTGTTTATCAAGAACTGTCCACCACCCAAAGGACTGTGGGAAGTATTGGAGTCAACATGGGCCAGCATCCTTGTGGAACGCTTTCAACACCTTGTAGAGTCCATGCCCAGGTAAATGTAAGCTTTGCTGAGGGCAAAAGGGTTTGTTACTCAATATTAAGACGGTGTTCCTAATGTTTTGTCCTCTCATTGTATCTCCGGTCCGTCCTGGGTAATCCCTTTGTGTTCTGTACCTCCAGTCGTTGTGAAGAGCACCTCGTTACATCTTCCTGGGTGCTTCCCAAATGACGCCATATTCACTGTATAGTGGAGTACTTTTTAACCAGATCCTTAAGGGCCCGTGTCAACTGTAGTACACTGTATAGTGGAGTACTTTTTAACCAGATCCTTAAGGGCCCGTGTCAACTGTAGTGCACTGTATAGTGGAGTACTTTTTAACCAGATCCTTAAGGGCCCGTGTCAACTGTAGTACACTGTATAGTGGAGTACTTTTTAACCAGATCCTTAAGGGCCCGTGTCTACTGTAGTACACTGTATAGGGAGTAGGAATTGGGGAAGCACTCGCTATTAGAGTGAGTGTGTGTTAGGCCTAATCTGTTTTAAAGCCGAGTCCAACCTGTTACTTTACATCCTGTTTATCAGCGTTAAGAGGATTTGTCTCTGTGGTCTCTGCTGAGTGTGTGTGTGTGTGTGTGTGTGTGTGAGTGTGTGAGTGTTTTACTCTGCTGGGTGTGTCATCAGGGGTCCAACCAGACTCAGCACTGCACACAGATACGTAGACAGGCAGGCATGTAGACAGACAGGCAGGCATGTAGGCAGGCAGACAGGCAGGCAGGCATGTAGACAGACAGGCAGGAATATAGGCAGGAATATAGGCAGGCAGGAATATAGGCAGGCAGGCAGGCAGGCAGGCAGGCAGGCATGTAGGCAGGCAGGCAGGCATGTAGGCAGTTAGGCAGACAGGTAGGTAGGCAGACAGGCAGGCATGTAGGCAGACAGGTAGGTAGGCAGACAGGTAGGTAGGCAGACAAGCAGGCATGTAGGCAGACAGGCGCAAAAACTTTCACATGTGAAAATGCTATTTGCTGTTTGAATTGTACTGTCCCATTATGCTAACTGTTACACCTGCTTAGCGGTCCTTCAATCTTCCCAATAGTTGGGGTAATGGGACAATTCTGAGTATATTCTCACCGGTATTGAGGTACATTTTCTGAGCCATATTTCATGTCGGCTCAGCGGGGTCTTAATCTACAGAGCTTTCGGGAAGTATTCAGGCCCCTTCCACTTTTTTCCACATTTTGTTACGTTACAGCATTATTCTAAAATGGATTAAATGTTTTTTCCCCCTCATCAATCTACACACAATACCCCATAATGACATCACAATACCCCATAATGACATCACAATACCCCATAATGACATCACAATACCCCACAATGACAAAGCAAAAACATGTTTTTTGTGCAAATTTATTAAATATCACATTTACGTAAGTATTCAGACCCTTTACTCAGTACTTTGTTGAAGCACCTTTAGTAGTGATTACAGTCTCAAGTCTTATGACTCTACAAGTTTGGCAGACGTGTATTTGGGGAGTTTCTCCCATTCTTCTCTGCAGATCCTCTCAAGCTCTGTCAGGTCGGATGGGGAGCGTCGCTGCACAGCTACTTTCAGGTCTCACCAGAGATGTTCGATCGGGTTCTGGCTGGGCCACTCGAGGACATTCAGAGACTTGTCCCGAAGCCACTCCTTCGTTATCTTGTCTGTGTGCTTAGGGTCGTTGTCTTGTTGGAAGGTAAACCTTCGCCCCAGTCTGGCACACAGCCAAGACAACACAGGATTGACTTCGGGGCAAAGCCCCCCCCCCCCCCCCCTGATTGCTCAGTTTAGCCGGGCGGCTCTAGGAAGAGTCTTGGCTGTTCCAAACTTCTTCCATTTTCGTTTTGTCATTATGCGGTATTGTGTGCAGAATTCTCAAATCAAATCAAATGTTATTAGTCACATGTGCCGAAAACAACAGGTGTAGTAGACCTTACAGGGAAATGCTGAATACAACAGGTGTAGTAGACCTTACAGTGAAATGCTGAATACAACAGGTGTAGTAGACCTTACAGTGAAATGCTGAATACAACAGGTGTAGTAGACCTCACAGTGAAATGCTGAATACAACAGGTGTAGTAGACCTTACAGTGAAATGCTGAACACAACAGGTGTAGTAGACCTCACAGTGGAATGCTGAATACAACAGGTGTAGTAGACCTTACAGTGAAATGCTGAATACAACAGGTATAGTAGACCTTACTGTGAAATGCTGAATACAACAGCTGTAGTAGACCTCACAGTGAAATGCTGAATACAACAGGTATAGTAGACCTTACAGTGAAATGCTGAACACAACAGGTGTAGTAGACCTTACAGTGAAATGCTGAATACAACAGGTATAGTAGACCTTACAGTGAAATGCTGAATACAACAGGTGTAGTAGACCTTACAGTGAAATGCTGAATACAACAGGTGTAGTAGACCTTACAGTGAAATGCTGAATACAACAGGTGTAGTAGACCTTACAGTGAAATGCTGAATACAACAGGTGTAGTAGACCTCACAGTGAACTGCTGAATACAACAGGTGTAGTAGACCTTACAGTGAAATGCTGAATACAACAGGTGTAGTAGACCTCACAGTGAACTGCTGAATACAACAGGTGTAGTAGACCTTACAGTGAAATGCTGAATACAACAGGTGTAGTAGACCTTACAGTGAAATGCTGAGTACAACAGGTTTAGTAGACCTCACAGTGAAGTGCTGAATACAACAGGTGTAGTAGACCTCACAGTGAAGTGCTGAATACAACAGGTGTAGTAGACCTCACAGTGAAATGCTGAATACAACAGGTGTAGTAGACCTTACAGTGAAATGCTGAATACAACAGGTGTAGTAGACCTCACAGTGAAGTGCTGAATACAACAGGTGTAGTAGACCTCACAGTGAAATGCTGAATACAACAGGTGTAGTAGACCTTACAGTGAAATGCTGAATACAACAGGTGTAGTAGACCTTAGAGTGAAGTGCTGAATACAACAGGTGTAGGTAGACCTTACAGTGAAATGCTGAATACAACAGGTGTAGTAGACCTCACAGTGAAGTGCTGACTTACAAGCTCCTAACCAACAATGCAGTTAAAACAATTATAAATACAGATAAGAACAACAAATAAAAGTAACAAGTAATTAAAGAGCAGCAGTAAAATAACAAAAGCGAGCCTATATCCAGGGTGTTACGGTACAGAGTCAATGTGGAGGCTATATACAGGGTGTTATGGTACAGAGTCAATGTGGAGGCTATATACAGGGGGTACTGGTACAGAGTCAATGTGGAGACTATATACAGGGGGTACCGGTACAGAGTCAATGTGGAGGCTATATACAGGGTGTTATGGTACAGAGTCAATGTGGAGGCTATATACAGGGTGTTACGGTACAGAGTCAATGTGGAGGCTATATACAGGGTGTACCGGTACAGAGTCAATGTGGAGGCTATATCCAGGGTGTTACGGTACAGAGTCAATGTGGAGGCTATATACAGGGGGTACCGGTACAGAGTCAATGTGGAGGCTATATCCAGGGTGTTACGGTACAGAGTCAATGTGGAGGCTATATCCAGGTTGGGTACCGGTCCAGAGTCAATGTGGAGCCTATATCCAGGGGGGTACCGGTCCAGAGTCAATGTGGAGGCTATATACAGGGGGTACCAGTACAGAGTCAATGTGGAGACTATATACAGGGGGTAACGGTACAGAGTCAATGTGGAGGTTATATACAGGGGGTACCGGTCCAGAGTCAATGTGGAGGCTATATACAGGGGGTACCGGTACAGAGTCAATGTGGAGGTTATATACAGGGGGTACCGGTCCAGAGTCAATGTGGAGGCTATATACAGGGGGTACCGGTACAGAGTCAATGTGGAGGTTATATACAGGGGGTACCGGTCCAGAGTGAATGTGGAGGCTATATACAGGGGGTACCGGTACAGAGTCAATGTGGAGGTTATATACAGGGGGTACCGGTCCAGAGTCAATGTGGAGGCTATATACAGGGGGTACCAGTACAGAGTCAATGTGGAGGCTATATACAGGGGGTACCGGTACAGAGTCAATGTAGAGGCTATATAGAGGGGGGTACCTGTACAGAGTCAATGTGCAGGGGCACCGGTTAGCTGAGGTAATAATATGTACATGTAGTAGAGTTATTCAAGTGACTATGCATAGAGGATAACAACAGAGAGTAGCAGCTGTGTGTAAAAGAGGGGGGGGGGGGAGTAATGCGAATAGTCTGGGTGGCCATTTGATTAGGTGTTCAGGAGTCTTATGGATTGGGGGTAGAAGCTGTTTAGAAGCCTCTTGGACCTAGACTTGGTGCTCTGGTACTGTTTGCCATGTGGTAGCAGAGAGAACAGTCTATGACTTGGGTGGCTGGAGTCTTTGACAATTTTTAGGGCCTTCCTCTGACACCGCCTGGTATAGAGGTCCTGGATGGCAGGCAGCTTTGCCCCAATGATGTACTGGGCCGTTCGCATTACCCTCTGTAGCGCCTTGCGGTCGGAGGCCGAGCAGTTGCCATTCCAGGCAGTGATGCAACCAGTCAAGATGCTCTCGATGGTGCAGCTGTAGAACCTTTTGAGGATCTGAGGACCCATGCCAAATCTTTTCAGTCTCCTGAGGGGGAATAGGTTTTGTTGTGCCCTCTTCACAACTCTCTTGGTGTACTTGGACCATGATAGTTTGTTGGTGATGTGGACACCAAGGAACTTGAAGCTGTCAACCTGCTTCCATTGCAGGACATAGAAACACAATCAATTGATAAACTAAATATTGAACAATTATTTTTATGTCGATGGTTTGAATAGACAATCGATCATGCAGAATGCAGCCAGTGTTTGGCCCTCGCATTTTTTTGTTTGAAAAATATGAAATCATTCTACAGAAATATGATCTTATTTACCTTTGGACTTTCTTTTAGAAATACCCAGTTCCAACATTTCCACACAGCAAATGAGGGTGTTTTGGTTACCATATAAGGTGAATGTAGGGGGTTTTGGTTACCATATAAGGTGAATGGAGGGCGTTTTGGTTACCATATAAGGTGAATGGAGGGCGTTTTGGTTACCATATAAGGTGAATGGAGGGCGTTTTGGTTACCATACAAGGTGAATGGAGGGGGTTTTGGTTACCATAAAAGGTGAATGGACGGCGTTTTCCAGGCGTGGTTACCATATAAGGTGAATGGAGGGACGTTTTCCAGGCGTGGTTACCATATAAGGTGAATGGAGGGCGTTTTCCAGGCGTGGTTACCATATAAGGTGAATGGAGGGCGTTTTCTAGGCGTGGTTACCATATAAGGTGAATGGAGGGTGTTTTCCAGGCGTGGTTACCATATAAGGTGAATGGAGGGCGTTTTCCAGGCGTGGTTACCATATAAGGTGAAAGGAGGGCGTTTTCTAGGCGTGGTTAACATATAAGGTGAATGGAGGGTGTTTTCCAGGCGTGGTTACCATATAAGATGAATGGAGGGCGTTTTCTAGGCGTGGTTACCATATAAGGTGAATGGAGGGCGTTTTCCAGGCGTGGTTACCATATAAGGTGAAAGGAGGGCGTTTTCTAGGCGTGGTTACCATATAAGGTGAATGGAGGGTGTTTTCCAGGCGTGGTTACCATATAAGGTGAATGGAGGGCGTTTTCTAGGCGTGGTTACCATATAAGGTGAATGGAGGGCGTTTTCTAGGCGTGGTTACCATATAAGGTGAATGGAGGGCGTTTTCCAGGCGTGGTTACCATATAAGGTGAATGGAGGGCGTTTTCCAGGCGTGGTTACCATATAAGGTGAATGGAGGGCGTTTTCTAGGCGTGGTTACCATATAAGGTGAATGGAGGGCGTTTTCCAGGCGTGGTTACCATATAAGGTGAAAGGAGGGCGTTTTCTAGGCGTGGTTACCATATAAGGTGAATGGAGGGTGTTTTCCAGGCGTGGTTACCATATAAGGTGAATGGAGGGCGTTTTCTAGGCGTGGTTACCATATAAGGTGAATGGAGGGCGTTTTCTAGGCGTGGTTACCATATAAGGTGAAAGGAGGGCGTTTTCTAGGCGTGGTTACCATATAAGGTGAATGGAGGGTGTTTTCCAGGTGTGGTTACCATATAAGGTGAATGGAGGGCGTTTTCCAGGCGTGGTTACCATATAAGGTGAATGGAGGGTGTTTTCCAGGCGTGGTTACCATATAAGGTGAATGGAGGGCGTTTTCTAGGCGTGGTTACCAGCGCACAAATATAGTATGGCTCTGAATTATAAATTAAAACATGGCTATATGTTGCGCGCGACAGTTTGATAAATCACAATAATTTGCGGCGCTTGCAAATCCTACAATCTCCACGTAATTTAGTAAGACCTAATTTAGTAAATTTAATAAGACCTAATTTAGTAAATTTGCACAGTTAATACATTAGGCCCAACATCTTAACCAAATTGAAGACTTATGGGAGATTCTGGAGCGACGCCTGAGACAGTGTTTTTCACCACTATCAACAAAGCACCAAGTGATGGAATTTATCTTGGAAAGAATGATGTCACATCCCTCCAATAGAGTTCTAGACACTTGTAGAATTCATGCCAAGGAGCTTTGAAGCTGTTCTGGCAACTCGTGGACGACCATAAAAGACCTGCAGCCTCACACTAGGCATAGGCTATTATTATTTACTGCTACTCTTTAATTATTTCTTATTCTTATCTCTTACCTTTAAAAAAAAAAATATATATATATATATATTTTTTTTTCTTAAAACTGCATTGTTGGTAAAAGGGCTTGTATAAGGGGACGGCAGGGTAGCCTAGTGGTTAGAGCGTTGGACTAGTAACCGAGAGGTTGCAAGCTCAAATCCCCAAGGTACAAATCTGTCATTCTGCCCCTGAACAGGCAGTTAACCCACTGTTCCTAGGCCGTCATTGAAAATAAGAATTTGTTCTTAACTGACTTGCCTAGTTGAATAAAGGTAAAATAAATAAATAAAGGTTAAATAAATAAAATAAGTAAGCATTTCACTGTAAGGTCAACGCCCTGTTATATTCGGCGCATGTGACAAATAACATTTGATTTGACACGTAACTACGAAGTCCTATTTCACAGTTGTCGCCTTGTCCGAGATCATTCTATGCTTTACACACCGTCCCAGTGCACCACTTCTCTACATCACACAGCTGATTATGGAGACATTATACGGTTCGTGATGACGGACATTATACCCACCAGATCACAGACATGTTTTTGGCGACCACATTATGGAGTCATGAAAGGACACTATTAGCTGGCTGATGAAAGGATTCAATTGGATGGGGGGGATGGCGTTTGGAGCAGAAAGATGTTTATAGCCTTTAGCCCAGAGACATTAGAAACACATTTGTCTGTGTTCACGTGCGTGAGTGTGTGCGTGTGTGCACCAACCTGTGTGTGTGTGTGTGTGTGTGTGTGTGCACCAGCGTGAGTGTGTGCGTGTGTGCACCAGCGTGAGTGTGTGCGTGTGTGTCATTATAATACACCTCCCATCTGTCTGAAGCCTCCTGGGTTTAGAGGGAAATATCATCATTACAGTCAGTCAGACCAATAGGACCCTGGACTCTCAGACGGAGCTGGCTGAATGAGTCTCATAACCCAGACAGTCAGACCACTAGAACCCTGGTTTCTCAGACGGGCCTGGCTGAATGAGTCTCATAACCCAGTCAGTCAGACCACTAGAACCCTGGACTCTCAGACGGAGCTGGCTGAATGAGTCTCATAACCCAGACAGTCAGACCACTAGAACCCTGGACTCTCAGACGGAGCTGGCTGAATGAGTCTCATAACCCAGACAGTCAGACCACTAGAACCCTGGACTCTCAGACGGAGCTGGCTGAATGAGTCTCATAACCCAGTCAGTCAGACCACTAGAACCCTGGACTCTCAGACGGAGCTGGCTGAATGAGTCTCATAACCCAGACAGTCAGACCACTAGAACCCTGGACTCTCAGACGGAGCTGGCTGAATGAGTCTCATAACCCAGACAGTCAGACCACTAGAACCCTGGACTCTCAGACGGAGCTGGCTGAATGAGTCTCATAACCCAGACAGTCAGACCACTAGAACCCTGGTCTCTCAGACGGAGCTGGCTGAATGAGTCTCATAACCCAGACAGTCAGACCACTAGAACGCTGGTCTCTCAGACGGAGCTGGCTGAATGAGTCTCATAACCCAGTCAGTCAGACCACTAGAACCCTGGTCTCTCAGACGGAGCTGGCTGAATGAGTCTCATAACCCAGACAGTCAGACCACTAGAACCCTGGTCTCTCAGACGGAGCTGGCTGAATGAGTCTCATAACCCAGACAGTCAGACCACTAGAACCCTGGTCTCTCAGACGGAACTGGCTGAATGAGTCTCATAACCCAGACAGTCAGACCACTAGAACCCTGGTCTCTCAGACGGAGCTGGCTGAATGAGTCTCATAACCCAGTCAGTCAGACCAATAGGATCCTGGCCTCTCTACTAGCTGGAATGAAATGTAATTTATAACTGAATGGAAGCTGATTTCTGAGGAGTGAATTATTAATGTTGTATTTGAAATGTCTTTGTGCTTTTACTTTGTCAGTTGAAGTGGAGTTAAATTAGACCAATATTTTAGCAGCTTGTAAAAAATGGTTTCAATAACTGGTTAACAACCCACACACAACCCATACACACAACCCACACACAACCCATACACAACCCATACACAACCCAAACACAACCCATACACAACCCACACATAACTCATACACAACCCATAAACAACCCACACACAACCCATACACAACTCATACACAACCCACACATAACTCATACACAACCCATACACAACCCACACACAACCCATACACAACCCGCACACAACTTACACACAATTACACACAACCCATACACAACCCACACATAACTCATACACAACCCATACACACAACCCATACACAACCCATACACACAACCCATACACAACCCATACACACAACCCATACACAACCCATACACACAACCCATACACAACCCATACACACAACCCATACACAACCCACACACAACCCACACATAACTCATACACAACCCATACACACAACCCATACACAACCCACACACAATTACACACAACCCATACACAACCCATAAACACAACCCATACACACAACCCACACAACTCATACCCAACCCACACACAACTTACACACAACCACACACAACCCAAACACACAACCCACATACAACCCATACACAACCCATACACAACCCACACACAACTTACACACAATTACACACCACCCATACACAACCCATACATAACCCGTACACAACCCACACATAACTCATACACAACCAATACACACAACCCACACACAACCTACACATAACTCATACACAACCCATACAAACAACCCACACACAACTTACACACAACCACACACAACCCAAACACACAACCCACACATAACTCATGCACAACCCATACACACAACCCACACACAACTTACACACAACCACACACAACCCATACACACAACCCACACACAACTTACACACAACCACACACAACCCAAACACACAACCCACACATAACTCATGCACAACCCATACAAACAACCCAAACACAACCCATACACAACCACACACAACCCAAACACACAACCCAAATACACAACCCTACATTTTCTACTATCCTCACCAGCTACGCTATTATTCCACGGGTTCTGGTCAATTCTAGTAACCTGTAGACGATAGGTTCTGGTCAATTCTAGTAACCTGTAGACGATAGGTTCTGGTCAACTCTAGTAACCTGTAGACGATAGGTTCTGGTCAATTCTAGTAACCTGTAGACGATAGGTTCTGGTCAACTCTAGTAACCTGTAGACGATAGGTTCTGGTCAACTCTAGTAACCTGTAGACGATAGGTTCTGGTCAATTCTAGTAACCTGTAGACGATAGGTTCTGGTCAATTCTAGTAACCTGTAGACGATAGGTTCTGGTCAATTCTAGTAACCTGTAGACAATAGGTTCTGGTCAATTCTAGTAACCTGTAGACGATAGGTTCTGGTCAACTCTAGTAACCTGTAGACAATAGGTTCTGGTCAACTCTAGTAACCTGTAGACAATAGGTTCTGGTCAACTCTAGTAACCTGTAGACGATAGGTTCTGGTCAACTCTAGTAACCTGTAGACGATAGGTTCTGGTCAACTCTAGTAACCTGTAGACGATAGGTTCTGGTCAACTCTAGTAACCTGTAGACGATAGGTTCTGGTCAACTCTAGTAACCTGTAGACGATAGGTTCTGGTCAATTCTAGTAACCTGTAGACGATAGGTTCTGGTCAATTCTAGTAACCTGTAGACGATAGGTTCTGGTCAATTCTAGTAACCTGTAGACAATAGGTTCTGGTCAATTCTAGTAACCTGTAGACGATAGGTTCTGGTCAACTCTAGTAACCTGTAGACGATAGGTTCTGGTCAACTCTAGTAACCTGTAGACGATAGGTTCTGGTCAACTCTAGTAACCTGTAGACGATAGGTTCTGGTCAATTCTAGTAACCTATAGACGATAGGTTCTGGTCAACTCTAGTAACCTGTAGACAATAGGTTCTGGTCAACTCTAGTAACCTGTAGACAATAGGTTCTGGTCAACTCTAGTAACCTATAGGCAATAGGTTCTGGTCAACTCTAGTAACCTATAGGCAATAGGTTCTGGTCAACTCTAGTAACCTGTAGACGATAGGTTCTGGTCAACTCTAGTAACCTGTAGACAATAGGTTCTGGTCAACTCTAGTAACCTATAGGCAATAGGTTCTGGTCAACTCTAGTAACCTATAGGCAATAGGTTCTGGTCAACTCTAGTAACCTGTAGACGATAGGTTCTGGTCAACTCTAGTAACCTGTAGACGATAGGTTCTGGTCAACTCTAGTAACCTATAGGCAATAGGTTCTGGTCAACTCTAGTAACCTGTAGACGATAGGTTCTGGTCAACTCTAGTAACCTATAGGCAATAGGTTCTGGTCAACTCTAGTAACCTGTAGACAATAGGTTCTGGTCAACTCTAGTAACCTATAGGCAATAGGTTCTGGTCAACTCTAGTAACCTGTAGACGATAGGTTCTGGTCAACTCTAGTAACCTATAGGCAATAGGTTCTGGTCAACTCTAGTAACCTATAGGCAATAGGTTCTGGTCAACTCTAGTAACCTGTAGACGATAGGTTCTGGTCAACTCTAGTAACCTGTAGACGATAGGTTCTGGTCAACTCTAGTAACCTATAGGCAATAGGTTCTGGTCAACTCTAGTAACCTATAGGCAATAGGTTCTGGTCAATTCTAGTAACCTGTAGACGATAGGTTCTGGTCAACTCTAGTAACCTATAGGCAATAGGTTCTGGTCAACTCTAGTAACCTATAGGCAATAGGTTCTGGTCAATTCTAGTAACCTGTAGACGATAGGTTCTGGTCAACTCTAGTAACCTATAGGCAATAGGTTCTGGTCAACTCTAGTAACCTATAGGCAATAGGTTCTGGTCAACTCTAGTAACCTATAGGCAATAGGTTCTGGTCAATTCTAGTAACCTATAGACAATAGGTTCTGGTCAACTCTAGTAACCTGTAGCTAGAGGAGATAGGTGAGGTAGATGATAACTACTTAGCAGTAGCTAATTACAACATAACCCAGTCAGCTGTAACTGAACATGAAACAATGTTTGATATCTTTCCATCTCTCTATTTCCCTTCTCTACAGTGGGAGGAGATAGGTGAGGTAGATGAGAACTATGCTCCGATCCACACGTACCAGGTGTGTAAAGTGATGGAACACAACCAGAACAATTGGCTCCAGACCAACCTCATCCTCAACGAGGGGGCTCAGAGGGTGTTCGTGGAGCTACAGTTCACCCTGAGGGACTGTAACAGCCTTCCGGGTGGCGTGGGTACCTGCAAGGAGACCTTCAACATGTACTACTATGAGTCTAACGACGAGGAGGGGAGGAACCTCAGGGAGAGCCAGTACTCTAAGGTAGACACCATCGCTGCTGACGAGAGCTTTACGGAGTTAGACCTGGGAGACAGAGTGATGAAGCTGAATACAGAGGTTAGGGATCTGGGACCGTTGACGAAGAAGGGGTTCTACCTGGCGTTTCAAGACCTGGGAGCCTGTATAGCGCTGGTTTCTGTCAGGGTGTTCTATAAGAAGTGTCCCTTCATAGTGAGGAACCTAGCTCAGTTCCAGGACACTATTACAGGTTCGGACTCCTCCCAGCTGCTGGAGGTGGCAGGAAACTGTGTCAACAACTCGGTGGCGGAGGACCTACCCAGGATGCACTGCAGCGCAGAGGGGGAGTGGCTAGTGCCCATCGGGAAGTGTGTGTGCCAGGCAGGGTTTGAGGAAGTGAATGACAGTTGTCAAGGTATGTACTGAATCAAATTGTTTATACACACGAGCAGGGACGGAACATAAAGATCTTAGGCCCTGGCCAGCAAGTATAACATTGACGTCCAAAATATGTTCCATGCGATGTTTGAAAAGACAGAATTTCATGGGCTAGTTTGGTACATTTTCTCCTAACCCAGTCTGAAAATTACTAGCCTCAGGCTAGCGGGCTAGCTACAGTTCAACCCCATGCGTACCAGTATGGAATATGATGACATGGGTAAGCTAATGGAATGTGTTCACATCATAATAAGGACAGGCATTGACAACCACATTATTACACTTGAAATGTTTTTCTCCTAATGAACAATATCATCATTTGTCCTATGTTATAGCTGTCATGGTGGCTTTGATGATAACAAGGAAACTGTTAGCTAGCTATAGGCTATCAACCATAATCACTGCTCAGAAGAAGTGATCGGGGTGAAGTGAGTGAACATCTACCTCTCTCTACGTGTGTGTGTCTCTTGATTGACTTTGTGTGTCTTGTTTTATTTTTATTTCTCCTTTCTTTAACCAGGTATTTATGTATATAACTCTAACCCTTTATTTAACCAGGTGGCAAGTTGAGAACACCTTTATTTAACCAGGTAGGCCAGTTGAGAACAAGTTGTCATTTACAACTGTGACCTGGCCAAGATAAAGCCAAGCAGTGCAACACAAACAACAACACAGAGTATCACATAAACGTACAGTCAATAACACAATAGAAACATCTATATACTTTGTGTGCAAATGTAGTACGATTAGGGAGGTAAGGCAATGAATAGGCCATAGTGGCGAAATAATTACAATTGAGCATTAACACTGGAGTGATAGCTGTGCAGATGATGATGTGCAAGTAGAGATACTGGGGTGCAAAAGAGCAACAATAAATAACAATATGGGGATGAGGTAGTTGGGTGGGCTATTTACAGATGGGCTATGTACAGGTGCAGTGTTATGTAAGCTGCTCTGACAGCTGATGCTTAAAGTTAGTCAGGGAGATATATCTCCAGCTTCAGTGATGTTTGCAATTCATTCCAGTTATTGCAGCAAAGAACTGGAAGGAAAGGCAACCAAAGGAGGAGTTGGCTTTGGGGATGACCAGTGAAATATACCTGCTGGAGCACGTTCTACGGGTGGGTGTTACTATGGTGACCAGTGAGCTGAGAGTTGAGAGGTGTAGAAGCACGGTGGCTAGGAGCAACTCCCTAGAAATGCCAAAACCTAGGAAGAAACCTAGAGAGGAACCAGGCGATGCGAGGTTTCATCTCTGGTGGGACCAGTTAAGCCAGATGAGGTCTCCACATGTGTGGGGGTGGGACAAAAGAGCTATCTAAGGTGAGTGGGACTGAGGGCTCTACAGTGAAATAATACAAATAGGACTAGCCGAGACAGGCATAACAAGGCATATTAACATTAGAGAGAGGCTTAAAGCAGTCACAGATGCTAACTTTTAACATTAAGTTCCTTGCTCAGAACATGAGAACGTATGAAAGCTGGTGGTTCCTTTTGACATGAGTCTTCAATATTCCCCGTTGAGAAGTTCTAGGTTGTAATTATTACAGGAATTATAGGACTATTTTTCATTTGTATTTCATATTCCTTTGACTATTGGATGTTCTTATAGGCACAATAGTATTGCCAGCCTAATCTCTGGAGTTGATAGGCTTGAAGTCATAAACAGCGCTGTGCTTCAAGCATGCTAAGAGCTGCTGGTAAACACAGTAAAGTGCTGTTTGAATGAATGCTTATGAGCCTGCTGCTGCCTACCACCGCTCAGTCAGACTGCTATATCAAATCATAGACTTAATTATAATATTATAAACACACAGAAATGCGAGCCTTAGGTCATTAATATGGTCAAATCCGGAAACTATAATTTCGAAAACAAAACGTTTATTCTTTCAGTGAAATCTAGCGAGGGCTAGAAGGCTGGTGACGTCGAACACCGCCCGAACAAGGAGAGGAACCGACTTCGGGGGAAATCGTGACAACTGCTGCATATACCCTGACTCTGCTTGCACGGAACTAAAGAGAAGGGACACAATTTCCCTAGTTAATATTGCCCGCTAACAGTAATTTATTTTAACTAAATATGCAGGTTTAAGAATATATACTTCTGTGTATTGATTTTAAGAAAGGCATTGTTGTTTATGGTTTGGTACATTGGTGCAACGACATTTAGCTTTTTTCGCAAATGCGCTTTTGTTTAAGTCATCACCCATTTGGCGAAGTCTGCTGTGATTCGATGATAAATTAACAGACACCGCATTGATTATATGCAACGCAGGACATGCTAGTTAAACTAGTAATATCATCAACCATGTGTAGTTAATTAGTGATTATGTTAAGATTGATTGCTTTTTATAAGGTAAGTTTAATGCTAGCTAGCAACTTACCTTGGCTCCTTGCTGCACTCGCATAAACAGGTGTTTAGCCTGCCACGCAGTCTCCTCGTGGATTGCAATGTTAGGCGTCCAAAAATCCCGATTACCGATTGTTATGAAAACTTGAAATCGGCCCTAATTATTCGGCCATGCCTGTTAATTGGTCGACCTCTAGTGTTGTGTTGTGTCTGATGTGGTGCTGTGTTGTGTCTGATATCTGGTGTTGTGTCTGTTGTGGTGCTGTGTTGTGTCTGATATCTGGTGTTGTGTCTGATATCTGGTGTTGTGTCTGATATCTGGTGTTGTGTCTGATATCTGGTGTTGTGTCTCATATCTGGTGTTGTGTGGTGTCTGATGTGGTGCTGTGTTGTGTCTGATATCTGGTGTTGTGTCTGTTGTGGTGCTGTGTTGTGTCTGATGTGGTGCTGTGTTGTGTCTGATATCTGGTGTTGTGTCTGATATCTGGTGTTGTGTCTCATATCTGGTGTTGTGTGGTGTCTGATGTGGTGCTGTGTTGTGTCCGATGTGGTGTCTGATAACTGGTGTTGTGTGGTGTCTGATATCTGGTGGTGTGTGGTGTCTGATGTGGTGCTGTGTGGTGTCTGAAATCTGGTGTTGTGTGGTGTCTGATATCTGGTGTTGTGTCTGATGTGGTGCTGTGTTGTGTCTGATATCTGGTGTTGTGTGGTGTCTGATATCTGGTGTTGTGTCTGATGTGGTGCTGTGTTGTGTCTGATGTGGGGCTGTGTGGTGTCTGATGTGGGGCTGTGTGGTGTCTGATATCTGGTGTTGTCTGATGTGGTGCTGTGTGGTGTCTGATATCTGGTGTTGTCTGATGTGTGGCTCTGTGGTGTCTGATGTGGTGCTGTGTTGTGTCTGATGTGGTGCTGTGTGGTGCCTGATATCTGGTGTTGTGTGGTGCCTGATATCTGGTGTTGTGTGGTGTCTGATATCTGGTGTTGTGTCTGATGTGGTGCTGTGTTGTGTCTGATATCTGGTGTTGTGTGGTGTATGATATCTGGTGTTGTGTCGGATGTGGTGCTGTGTGGTGTCTGATGTGGTGCTGTGTTGTGTCTGATATCTGGTGTTGTGTGGTGTATGATATCTGGTGTTGTGTCGGATGTGGTGCTGTGTGGTGTCTGATGTGGTGCTGTGTTGTGTCTGATATCTGGTGTTGTCTGATGTTGTGTGGTGTCTGATATCTGGTGTTGTCTGTGGTGCTGTGTGGTGTCTGATGTGGTGCTGTGTGGTGTCTGATGTCTGGTGTTGTCTGATGTGGGGCTGTGTGGTGTCTGATATCTGGTGTTGTCTGATGTGGGGCTGTGTGGTGTCTGATATCTGGTGTTGTGTCTGTTGTGGTGCTGTGTTGTCTGATGTGGTGCTGTGTGGTGTCTGATATCTGGTGTTGTCTGATGTGGTGCTGTGTGGTGTCTGATATCTGGTGTTGTCTGATGTGTGGCTGTGTGGTGTCTGATGTGGTGCTGTGTGGTGTCTGATGTGGTGCTGTGTTGTGTCTGATATCTGGTGTTGTGTGGTGTATGATATCTGGTGTTGTGTCGGATGTGGTGCTGTGTGGTGTCTGATGTGGTGCTGTGTTGTGTCTGATATCTGGTGTTGTCTGATGTTGTGTGGTGTCTGATATCTGGTGTTGTCTGTGGTGCTGTGTGGTGTCTGATGTGGTGCTGTGTGGTGTCTGATGTCTGGTGTTGTCTGATGTGGGGCTGTGTGGTGTCTGATATCTGGTGTTGTCTGATGTGGGGCTGTGTGGTGTCTGATATCTGGTGTTGTGTCTGTTGTGGTGCTGTGTTGTCTGATGTGGTGCTGTGTGGTGTCTGATATCTGGTGTTGTCTGATGTGGTGCTGTGTGGTGTCTGATATCTGGTGTTGTCTGATGTGTGGCTGTGTGGTGTCTGATGTGGTGCTGTGTTGTGTCTGATGTGGTGCTGTGTGGTGCCTGATATCTGGTGTTGTGTGGTGCCTGATATCTGGTGTTGTGTGGTGTCTGATATCTGGTGTTGTGTCTGATGTGGTGCTGTGTTGTGTCTGATATCTGGTGTTGTGTGGTGTATGATATCTGGTGTTGTGTCGGATGTGGTGCTGTGTGGTGTCTGATGTGGTGCTGTGTTGTGTCTGATATCTGGTGTTGTGTGGTGTATGATATCTGGTGTTGTGTCGGATGTGGTGCTGTGTGGTGTCTGATGTGGTGCTGTGTTGTGTCTGATATCTGGTGTTGTCTGATGTTGTGTGGTGTCTGATATCTGGTGTTGTCTGTGGTGCTGTGTGGTGTCTGATGTGGTGCTGTGTGGTGTCTGATATCTGGTGTTGTCTGATGTGGGGCTGTGTGGTGTCTGATATCTGGTGTTGTCTGATGTGGGGCTGTGTGGTGTCTGATATCTGGTGTTGTGTCTGTTGTGGTGCTGTGTTGTCTGATGTGGTGCTGTGTGGTGTCTGATATCTGGTGTTGTGTCTGATGTGGAGCCAAACTGTCTTGTTGTCTCCCTCTCTTTCAGAGCCAACAGCTTTACTCCGGTTTCCATGGTTACCACAAAATACCTCTCGTCTGTGTCTGTCTCTTTGAAGAAAATGTTACATTTGACAAAGTATCTGTTTGTCCTCAGTTAGCTTGTTAGGTGGGTAGGGGCAGGTGTTAGGTGGGTAGGGGCAGGTGTTAGGTGATGAACTAGACTGTACCCTGACCCTTTCAGTTAAACACATTCATAGTAGACCTATTTAAAAGCCTTTCCTAGTATTTATTAGGGTAATATTATATATTCATATTATAATATTATTATCAATATTTTATAGTTGATATTAAAATACAATGGCAAGACAAAGTATGTGAACCCTTTGGAATTACCTGGATTTCTGATTGAATATGTTCATAAAAACAACAAACAAACACATTGTGCTTAAACTAATAACACACAAATTATTGTATTTTTCTTGTTCATATTGAATACATAATTTAAATATTCACTGTGTAGGTTGGAAAAAGTGTGTGAACCCCCCTAGGCTATTGACTTCTCCAAAAGCTAATTGGAGTCAGGAGTTAGCTAACCTGGAGTCCAACCAATGAGACGAGATTGGAGATGTTGGTTAGAGCTCCCTTTCTCTATAAAAAAACACTCACAAAATGTGAGTTTTCTATTCACAAGAAGCATTGCCTGATGTGAACCATGCATCGAACAAGAGAGATCTCCGAAGACCTAAGATTAATAATTGTTGACTTGCATAAAGCTGGAAAGGGTTACAAAAGTGTCTCCAAAAGCCTTGATGTTCATCAGTCCACGGTAAGACAAATTGTCTATAAATGGAGAAAGTTCAGCACTGTTGCTACTCTCCCTAGGAGTGGCCATCCTGCAAAGAGGACTGCAAGAGCACAGCGCAGAATGTTCAATGAGGTTAAGAAGAATCCTAGAGTGTCAGCTAAAGACACACAGAAACCTTTGGAACATGCTAACATCTCTGTTGACGAGTCTACGATACGTAAAACACTGAACAAGAATGGTGTTCATGGGAGTACACAACGGAAGAAGCCACTGCTGTCCGAAAAAAACATTGCTGCAGGTTTGAAGTTTGCAAAAGAGCACCTGGATGTTCCACAACGCTACTGGCAAAATATTATGTGGACAGATGAAACTACAGTTGAGTTGTTTGGAAGGAACACAAAACACTATGTGTGGAGAAAAAAAGGCACAGCACACCAACATCAAAACCTCATCCCAACTGTAAAGTATGGTGGAGAGAGCATCATGGTTTGGGGCTGCTTTGCTGCCTCAGGACCTGGACAGCTCGCTACCATCGACAAAAAAGTTTATCAATACATTTTGCAGGAGAATGTTAGTCTATCTGTGCGCCAATTGAAGCTCAACAGAAGTTGGGTGATGCAACAGGACAACGACCCAAAACACAGATGTAAATCAACAACAGAATGGCTTCAACAGAAAAAAATACGCCTTCTGGAGTGGCCCAGTCAGAGTCCTGACCTCAACCAGATTTGAGATGCTGTGGCATGACCTCAAGAGAGCAGTTCACACCAGACATCCCAAGAATATTGCTGACCTGAAACAGTTTTGTAAAGAAGAATGGTCCAAAATTCCTCCTGACCGTTGTGCAGGTCTGATTCCCGACTACAGAAAACGTTTGGTTGAGGTTATTGCTGCCAAAGGAGGGTCAACCAGTTATTAAATCCAAGGGTTCACGTACTTTTCCCACCCTGCACTGTGAATGTTTACACCGTGTGTTCAATAAAGACATGAAAACGTATAATTGTTTGTGTGTTTATGAGTTTAAGCAGACTGTGTTTGTCTATTGTTGTGACCTAGATGAAGATCAGATCAAATTGTATGACCAATTTATGCAGAATTCCAGGTATTTCCAAAGATTTCACATAC